>NW_022987739.1:24805706-24974652 GCF_902827165.1 Trematomus bernacchii
ATAGAGAGCTGTGATGTAGGCTGTATTTTCTCTTAAAGCATTTTCAATTATCAATAATAATGTACCTACAATTGATTGATTTTGCTAACCTATAACTCAACTTATGAGGCAATATACCTCTAGTGAGGGGCCCAGCTCTTCGTTAGATTTTCTGTATGTGGCCCTCAGTGAAAAAAGTGTGGACACCCCTGCTTTAGAGGGTCCCTGTGCTGATGAGGACGTCCTGCCTCGTTCCGGTGCCTCAGACGCTACAAGGACTTATCATTTGGACTTCAACGTATGTTAATACAAATATACATTTATTTTATTATAATTTGGTGTAACTGTCACTAAACGTAACTTCTCCCTGGGATTAATACATTATTTTAATAGATTTATTGATGAATTGGTTGATTTGCACGTGGTGAAGGCAGGGAAACACCTTACCTTACCTCGTAATTGGTGTCAATTGCAGCCAGCTGCAGATGAAGTGGTTAGGATAGGTGAGGGAGGGGTCAGTGGCTGCTGAGCTGGTGGAGACAGGACAGAGAAATGTAGTGCAGCAGAAGAGTAGAAGCAGATTGCTCACAGTCAAGAAAAGACTGTTGGAGGCTTTCATCCAGAGTGCTTTCTATTTTTAAATAAGCTGATGTATACAATATGCATGGGATATAAAGGAACTACATCCCCAGCCACTGAGCTAAACTGATTTATTAATTACAATAATAAATAATGAATTATTAATGAACCAGATAACTGTTTCAGAAAGTCATTACAGTGAGTAAAGTTGTGTGGAGAAAGTTGTGTGAGTTTTCTTCAAAACAATTTAGAAGGAAGGAGATTAAACCCGGGTGTGTGAGG
Source organism: Trematomus bernacchii (assembly GCF_902827165.1). NCBI lineage: Eukaryota > Metazoa > Chordata > Actinopteri > Perciformes > Nototheniidae > Trematomus > Trematomus bernacchii. Next base: position 24,806,547 of record NW_022987739.1, read on the forward strand.
GTCTCCAGAGCAATTAAAGGAGGGAAACAGATGGTGGGAGGTCATTTAAAGAGAAACATAGCTCCCTCCTTATTCTCATCTGCATTAATTCACTAGCTTCACCACCAAGTAATGCTGCAGTACTATTCCAGGAAGACTCTTACAGAGACGTCAGGTAGAAGTCGAGGTGAATTAGAGGAGAATTTAGAAATGACTGTAAGTCTGTGTTAATGCGTGACATAAAACATCCTCCGTGAGGCTCTTATTTATCATTATCACACAGCTTAGTTGAATACTTGATTCTTATTGTTCAATTTGGAAATTCTTGAGGTTGCACATTTTTTCTAACAGGCCGCTGCTAAGGAGAACAGACTGTTGCGAAGGAAAGAGGTTAAAAGGCAGAGCACTGGACATCAGAGAAATCAACAGAGGAAGACAGACAGGAAGTAAACATTAACAGAAACACAGTATGGGCTCTGGTACTTGGACAGTAACATATAACCGTAATCAGTTCTGCCGTCATTTTAAGTAACGTTGCTGTCGCCGTAGTTCTAGACGTTGGCATGATAACAAATGTTTTAATACAATCATTTTTAAATGAATAAAATACTTTCTGACTAAATATTGTAAGTCAAAATGTTGGTTTATTTAGTTGGTAGCCATGTAATAAGTGGGGATGCAATATGCTCCTGATCACCATGTCAGTGATGTTTTTCATTATTGACCTCCTCTCTGCACAGTATCCCTTATATATTATACCATTTAAGGGCCTTGGATGATGAAAACGTTTTTTTAAATGTTTTTATACCAAGTAACAACTTCATTTCTTTGTTTAACACTGTTTGCATTATTATAATACATTATCCTTGAATCTTGGAAACTCTCCCTTCAAATGCCAGGTTTTACATACTTGGAGGGAAAATAATATAAAACTGAAATGCTGATTTTCTCACTGTTAACAACATACTGCAATAATGATGCAACTTGGACATATTGCATGTGGCCTCGGGTGTGATGAAACAACAGAGCAGCAGATGCTGCCTGCAGCCAATGTTGGTCTAGAGAGGTTACAGTCTTCAACATGAAAGTTAGCACAGCAGACTGTGGGTCCCAGGAGAGGGCTCCACAATAAACACAAGCTTCTGTGGGTTCACGCAGCTCAGTGCACTGAAGCAGGGTTACAAGTTCATTCATCCATAGAGTGAACCTTTAACATTAGCCTTTGTCTTGAGATCTGATAACTGCTAATAATACGCTATGAGTTTTAACAGTTCAGTCAGTTACAAAATGTCTGTCCTAAAACAAATGGAGTGGCTATTGTCTCTTCCAATCCCAATCCAATCCAACTTGATTTATATAGCACTTTAAAACCTCCAGACCAAAGTGCTGTACATACATACAATATAAAATCACACAGCTCAGCTCACAAAACATAAAAATAAGTATAAAATCTCCTAAAAGATACGAACACAAAACAAACCAGAATAAACGTAACAATTACAAAATAAAAAATAAAAACAACCATATAGTTAAAACAATAGACCACTGAAAGCAAATAAAAGCAACAATCTACTTGTTTACGAATGCTAAGGAGAAAAGGTGGGTTTTAAGACGGGATTTAAAAACAGACAGTGTGGGAGCCTGTCTGATTAGCAAGGGCAGGTCGTTCCACAGTTTAGAGGCGGCAGCAGAGAAAGCACGGTCCCCTCGGAGCTTTGACTTTGTTTTTGGCACCCTCAGGAGCAACTGATCAGCTGACCTGAGAGTGCGAGTGGGCGTGTAGCTCTTAGCAACAGAATCCCTAATTTACACCTTATAAAAGTTATGTTGGCAAATTAATAGAAAACTTGGAGTCAAGCTGCTTCAATTTTCAGACCTGCAGAGTAGAAGCCAAAACAAAGGAACATGTCCTCCGTCTCTCTCCCTCCCTCTGAGAGTTAGTCATTGGATTTCGAAAACAACCTCTGTGGCAAACACACATTTATGATACTTAACACATTTTGTTCAGCAGGATCATGTGTACCTATTAACGTGATTTTTGAAGCATAAAATGCAATTGCCAGAAGTAAAAAGCTAACGCTAGGCTACAAACAAACTCAACCTGGTCTCACCAGAATGCGTGACTCCACCACGACTCCTTAACACCGCATTGCGTGGTGGAGTCACGAACTTTGCTACATTTACGTGTCTGCACCACGCAAACAACCCCAATGTAAAGTGAATGAGGCTCCTTTGTCGTGGTGCACACACGCATTTCTACAACGTCCAGCAGTGAGCTTTTATTCTATAAAACGTTTTTAAAATCTACTGTATAGCTTGTAGTAACTCACAGGAGGCTTCTTTTATTTTATTTGTATTCATAATAATTTTTATTTTTCGTCAGAATGTATTATGGTGCATTATTCACCAATGTTTGTTCTCAAAAAACAATGCATTGTGTGTAATACAACTGTGATTTTTATTAAATTAGTTCGTTTTTAAGGAAGGCCAGAGCTTCAGCTGTGTCAAAGAGATTGTTCCCTTTAGTTAACGTTATTTAAAAGATAATTATATTCCTATTTGATTAAGTCCCCTTTATTGTATTACGGACCCAAAGAGCTGAGCGTCCATTCCCATTGGATAACAGAGCATTTTACACCCGGAAGTAAGTATTCTCCTTACTGTCCATTGATTTTATTTACAGTGATATCTGCACTACTCATCAACTCAAAAACACCAGATTATCCTTGTTAATTACACAACATTGATTGGTTTAAATTGTGTACAATGCTTTTGTATTTTCCCCTTTCGATTCGGAGAAACAAATATTTGTTCGTAGTGTGTGGATGGCAGAAGGCACTACACTACCCAGAATCCTCAGCTATAGGACTACACCATGTGCTTAGAACGTGTCCTACCCCCCCTTAGGTCACAGGCTCCTCCAACAGTGCAACACAATAAAACAGATAGGCTACACAGAACAAATAGTGCAAGTAAATACAAAAAGAAAAATAGTAAAATAGTAAAAAGTGAAATAGTGCAATAAGAGTCTATATACAAGTGATTGGAATATGATATATTAGATAAATAATTTCTAAGTAGCAGCCAGATGAATGTTATGGATGTTGTTTCTAAGTTCAGGTGTTTAATAGTCTTATGGCCTGTGGGATGAAACTGTCCCTGAGTCTGGTGGTTTTAGTCCGGATGCTGCGGTACCGCCTGCCAGACGGCAGCAGACAGAACAGTTTGTGGGGTGATGGGGGTCTTTTATAATCCTGAGGGCTTTCTTTAAGGTTAACCTGGTATTTTTACTCCACTACATTTATTTTAGTTACTTTACAGATTTGGATTAATGATGTGAAATATAAACAACCCTTAAATCAGACTTTAGTTACACCGGAGTAAAATTCAGTGAATTCAGCCAACAATCAGGCGAGATATTTGGTAGTGGGTGCTTGAGAAGACTAAATATGTATCTGCAGATCCCTAAAGCATATTCATTACTCGTTATTCTCTACTAATAGTTCATTAAAAACTGTATATAATGGCTATTTTGCACATCCCTTTCAAGATTTCAAGATTTTCTAAGGTTTATTGACATATCATATACACAACTACGGTGTAGTTATGCAATGAATGAAACACTTGGGTCACAGGTTCATCAACAGTGCATCACAAGACATCTATCGATATCTGTGTACCTCCACCATTAAACATATTCTGCACATTTCTTATACTATCTACATACATCTTATAAGAGTATAATTAATATGTATAATATCAGTTAAAATAAGTGCTTCAACATAGTTAACATTGAAGGAAAGTTGATTGTCAAGTTCCAAAACAAACCATGCAATATATTAGACGTTAAGTACTTTGTCAGGCTTAATATCTGTAGATACCCCCAAAGCTTTTTTCTTATTTAAAAGACGACCTTAACCTAAAGTATTCTTTAATGTTTAAATAAAGCCTTATAAGTTTGTCTGTTTTGCACATCCTCCTATCAGGCACTAAACTGTTTTATTGTAGAGATCACTTACAGTATCTTCTTGATATTTTCTATTCTATATTATTTATATCATTGACCTTCCACTTTCCCACTATATTAAGAGTATGTACTCTTAATATTGAAATGTTTTCATCAAATATAACACATTCAAAAGTGCTTTACAAAAATGAAAGACATTAAGAAAAAGGCATTTTAAAACAGTCAATAAAAAGCAACCCAATCTACCTGCATTGCATTACTCTAAACGTGTAATAACGTGCTTTAACCAGTAGGTGGTTTGGGTTAAAAAGCTGTCAAGTTTACAGTGTTAACAAAATAAAATATACTGCTGTTTCTGGTTTAGTTTACGACGGATATATTCTGTTATTGTTTTGATATTTGTAACACAAAAGCGATGTAAAAAACCCACAGCAACACAGAAAAGATGGTCTTAACATGACCCAGCGGTCTAGTAGTTAATAAAAAACAATAATATCAAAACAAATTATTACTACTAACTTTATTGTGAAAATAAAATAGAACGGTAAAAGAATAGTTTCCGGTCCATTCTGAGGCCCGATCTCTGTAGATAAATAAAGAACTACGACAGATGTGTAATGTTTAATGCAGCCAAACCATTCATTACAATGCATTCATGTGATGACTTTCAAAGAGTAAAGCAAGCACTGCTGAATAAAGTATGATTTGATCTTTGACGAAACGTTTTTTTCATTGGAATGCAGTTGGAGGTCAACCAATCACAGAGCTTGAGGCAAAGCGGAACAATAGCTGAGGATTCTGGGTAGTGTAGTGTCTTCTACCATCCACACACTCCGAAAACATATTTGTTTCTCCGAATCGAAAGGGGAAAATACAAAAGCATTGTACACAATTTAAACCAATCAATGTTGTGTAATTAACAAGGATAATCTGGTGTTTTTGAGTTGATGAGTAGTGCAGATATCACTGTAAATAAAATCAATGGACAGTAAGGAGAATACTTACTTCCGGGTGTAAAATGCTCTGTTATCCAATGGGAATGGACGCTCAGCTCTTTGGGTCTGTAATACAATAAAGGGTACTTAATCAAATAGGAATATAATTATCTTTTAAATAACGTTAACTAAAGGGAACAATCTCTTTGACACAGCTGAAGCTCTGGCCTTCCTTAAAAACGAACTAATTTAATAAAAATCACAGTTGTATTACTTACAATACATTGTTTTTTGAGAACAAACATTGGTGAATAATGCACCATAATACATTCTGACGAAAAATAAAAATTATTATGAATACAAATAAAATAAAAGAAGCCTCCTGTGAGTTACTACAAGCTATACAGTAGATTTTAAAAACGTATTATAGAATAAAAGCTCACTGCTGGACGTTGTAGAAATGCGTGTGTGCACCACGACAAAGGAGCCTCATTCACTTTACATTGGCGTTGTTTGCGTGGTGCAGACACGTAAATGTAACAAAGTTCGTGACTCCACCACGCAATGCGGTGTTAAGGAGTCGTGGTGGAGTCACGCATTCTGGTGAGATCAGGTTGAACAAACTACATAACGCCTTAATGGCAGCGCATCACCACCGCTAAGCTAATTAAGGCAGCTAATGTTCCGGGTGATGACAGGGTTGCCAACTCTCACGCATCTGGCATCTGGCCAATCAGAATCACGATAACGGCGTGGTGTTGTTGCAGGAAGTCCTGACGGAGAATACTTTTGCGGTAGTACATCTCTATACATCATTACGTGTTGATAGAAATCAACACGTAATGAAATAAGACCCCACGGTTTGATGATTGATAGGTGTGTGGGCTGTCTTTCATTTTGACACACAGAACAATGGGGGCTATCCACCCTTATCCACAATGTAAAGTAATTCACAGCCTCTTCCCTCTTCTCTCTGTGAGGAGCAGCAGGTTCAGCTTTCAGAACAAAGTCACACAAAACTAAAATGCCATTCATTTTTTTAAATATGTCGTGTAGTAATAGATTTATTTATTTTTCTTCTCAAGAGAGTACCAGAATGTGTATTTTATGTTAGTATTTAAAAAAAATCTCCTGGGGGAGAATCCCCCCAGACCCCCCCTGCAGGGGTTGGGTGTTCAGCATGTCAACTCTTTCACCTGTGGGGAAATTGCAGGATTGGCTCCAGGTCGCCCTTTTTATTTACTACAAGACAAATGTGCCTTTTTATTTCATACAGTTCAATTTGGATTGAGACAGGGAAATCATCTAAACCTCACGCGTGGCGTTTCACTGTCGGGGGGAGCGTGTATGTAATTACATTGCAAATACTGACTTGAGCCCCACCACTGTATGGGTTAGCCCTACCATAGATTACCCAACAAAAATACTCTGGAGCCGCAACTGCCGACCCGTATTGCGCATGCGCAGATCTAAGATCCAGTAGAAATGATAAAAAAGTAAAAGTCTGCTGCTTATTGTTCTACTAGGCCAAAATAGAGTCAAAGAGTATATGAGAGTGAGAGTGTGTTAATATATTTGGCAGTTTGGAGTAAGTCTGTAGATTTGTTTGTGTGTGTGTGTTTCATGTATAGGCCTCTCACGATAATGAATTTTGTTGGATACATTTTCCCGGAAATGATTGCGATAAACGATAATATTGTCGGCACCGTTGTATGACCATTTTAGACCACTGACATAATGATAATATATAATAATAATTCAAGTACATCCTTTCAAACTGCTAGTCACATCCTCATGTAAATGGAAATTTATCGAGGTCAGAAAAGTTATCGAGTTCATTTTTATTTATCGTACGATAAGTCAATGAATTGCTTATCACGACAGGCACACAATAAAACAGTGGAAACAAACATGTTTGACTTTCATTAGTGAATGAAACTGTGTGCCCTTTATAGTCTGTGTCCATTATTGTGTATTTGTATATATTGTATATATATCCTATATGCTAAGGTCCCGCTGCTGACACGATAGCAGTCATTTAGTGCGCATATGTGTAATTAAACCGAATTAAACCCATGATATCAAAATCTCACTCCAGCCAGGTACCCAAAGTTGGCAACCCTGGTGATGATGTTTAGTAGTTTACTTAGTCACTTGTAAAACGTCCTAGGCTAAAACACATAGAATCTTTCCGACATCTACAAGAGGGGTAATTACGGAGGCAGACAGGTGCAAACCGGTTTCAACAGCCCAAAACACAAGTGAAACTCGCTGCAGTTTCAAAATTCCCAAATGTCAAAAAGTGCTCAAGTCGCAGCTGTTTGCATCACTTTTAAGTGTCCCCGTTTCCGCTGTGTTTTGAGCTCCTTAAAGCATTTTTTATTTTATCGTTTTGTCTTTTTGCAGCGTTTGGTTCATGCAAAGCTTTTAGTAAACACTGCACATGTTTTGTAAATTTGATGCATTTTTTTTCTAAATGCTTGTGTTGTTACGTTGGTGAAGATTTTTCTTCATTTGCATGTGTGTTTTTATATTTGCATAATGTCTGAAGCTGCAGCTAATCGAAGTGTTTTGGGCCGTTGTAGCGCATTTACACCTGTCTGCCACTGTTAGTAACTACTGACATATTTCATGTCGTTGAACAAAAACTTGAAATCTCTAAAGCTAGTCTTAACCACAGGCATCTAACCTCAAACACGTTCAAAACACCTGTCAAGGTTTAAGTTTAAAACCTGAAGGCAAACTCAACACCAGGGAAAGTGGCTTTGTTCTATAATAAATGTGTAGCGCTATTTTATGGCTTGAATAAGCCAATGAGCCTTTCATAGACCTCCATACAATTAGACCTATTTTGCAGCCACTACAGTCACCCCCTGTTGGCTTTTAGAGAGAATAAAGGCACTTTTGCACTTTTCTGACCCTGAAGTCATTTGGAATAATTACTAGTTTTCCAGGAGCTAAGGAGCCTTACTCTGAATACATCCTAATTGGGTGTCATATTGTATGTTGAGTAATCGTGTATTTTTAATAATTGAATAAATTAACTTGCTGTGTCGTAGTTAGCTGTTGGTGAGCTACACCACCTGCTCGAAGCTGCAGCTGAACCATTAAGCCACAAACAGCAACACCTTGTTCTGTTGGAGGACCCATTGACACATGTAATTCCCAGCTGTGCACAGCAGCCAACAACTACAGCTGTGTTCATTTTTGCTTCAGCGACCATGGAGCCTGCCCCTGCTGTCCCCGGGCAGCACTGCACCGAGTCAACAGACCGTCAAGCTGCATGCCCAATCTCATATCCCATGCAAAGAGAAGGAGTGAGTCTGTGAATGTCCCCCTCTTTCCCATAAGCAGGCTTGTTGTAAGAGTAATCAACTGAATGTGTAATGAACATGCTGTAACACAACAGCCTTCCAGAAATGGAGTAATTAGTGCAATGTAAGATGACTGCGGCGTGAGAATGAACATGCACTTGTTCACTTCTTTTGAGAAGCGATGTGGCAGTGCCAATAGATGACATGCCTGACGCGGTTCACTGGCCGAGATCATTCTGTCAACATGGCCCTTGAGCATCCTCCAGGGTCAGAACTCAAATGTTACTTTTGTTCCTCCACACAAACTGTGTAATAGTCCCCCCCTCCCTGTTCATTTAGCAGCCATGTTTGAAAAGTCAAGAAAAAATTAAACTAATGACAAGCTTTCTTTCTTATGTCAGGAACAGTATTGTAAAGATCATGCCATTGTCTTACCAACTGTGGGATATTAGCCTTTGCAAACTATTTACAAGCACAAAAATGTGTACACACAAACACACTACAGTAGAGGGAAAAACCCCCAAATGCATAAGAGGGCCCCTTTAAAGACTGTACAGGATATTATGACTGATATCTGTCTTCAGAGCCGTGCAGTGCAAACTGAAAAGTGTAAAGTCAGAGTAAACAGATATTGTGAGAAAAAGGGGTCATTTAATACTGTGGATGTATCGATGGTGTAAGGAAACCAAATGTGTGATTTACCAGCTTGACAACAAAATGTTAAATGGCTTCTGGATCCAGTGTTTTAATGTAGCCACCTACTGAGATGTTCAGTGAACCACTCCACCATCAGCTATAGCTTTTTTCAATTACAGTGTACAGGGTTATACTGTATGTCTTCCTGATCAGTATATAATACACGTCTTGAAACATAACCTGCACTATTGTATTCTAATCTATCCTACTCTGTTTCATTTTGCACAAGTTCTATTTTTTTTTTTTTTATTTATCTTATGTCCTATATATAATATGTTGCATTGTTTGAGGAGCTTGGGACTTAAGATGTTCATCGCCATAACTCAGTGTTGTAGTCAAGTCACCAATTCACGAGTCCAAGTCACTCTCGAGTCACCACTCTTCGAGTCCGAGTCCAAGTCCGAGTCACCAAGGGAGAGTCGTAGTCGAGTCCGAGTCCAAGTCCGAGTCACCCAAGGAATGTCCGAGTCGAGTCCGAGTCCGAGTCATCATTACCTGTGTTCGAGTCCGAGTCCAAGTCCGAGTCACCCAAGGAGTGTCCGAGTCAAGTCCAAGTCCGAGTCATCATTACCTGTGTTCGAGTCCGAGTCCAAGTCCGAGTCACCTAAGAAGAGTCCAAGTCAAGTCCGAGTCACAAGTCTTCATGTATTAATCTTCATGGATATATGTGTTGAAATGTAGCTGCTCCTCTACATTGCTTTTATCCTGTCATGTTATACTAATCTGTCTATTGAACTGCTGTGAAGCCAGTTTGGCTACAATTCTTGTAATAGGTGCTATACAAATATAAAGCTTATTACTAATATTAATATTATTATTATTATTATTATATATAAACTATGTTTAAAATGAGTTACCTTTTAGAGAAGTGATTATATTTGTATGCCAATATTTTCCTATGGTAAAGTTTTCGTTTTGCACTTTTATTTTGATAGTAATAAGATCGGGACTCTTATTTTGAAGGAACTTTTACCGGTTAAATCGGTTTACTGATAAAGATTTAGCCCCAGAAAGCACATGGCTACTTAGCATGCAAAATGACGTCATTCTGCATGTTAAGTAGCCATATGCTTTCGTGTTATCGGCTGAATCTTTATGTATTGATTAGATCACGTTACTCTGATGATAGTGTTCAAGACAGCCTATATGTCTGAACTCGATGTTTAGAGTAATGTGTTACGGAGCCTTCTCTTCAATATTGTTTCCACATAGAGCATTTTGCGCTGCTCTTTTCCAATGTGGAAGCAGAATGTGTGAAAGCATACAGCACGATGCGGGGTGTGTCTCTAGACATCTTTAGACTGGAATAGCGGGGCCCAGTACGTGAACTCGCCTCGCAGCCGGTGCACACGCCAGGATAGAGGACATCAGACTCCATAGAAAACTTGCTCGAGTCCGAGTCCGAGTCCAAGTCGGAGCGTCAATGTACAAGTCGAGTCCGAGTCATCATGGGGGGAAAAATTCACGAGTCCGAGTCCGAGTCCAAGTCATCGTGCGCGAGAATTCACGAGTCCAAGTCCGAGTCGCGTCAATCAGTGCGGGAGTCCGAGTCGAGTCTCGAGTCCCGAAAATCGGCACTCGAGTCCGACTCGAGTCCGAGTCCAGGACTCGAGTACTCCATCTCTGCCATAACTACACTGTAGCTACTTTGCATATGACAATAAAACCCTGGAATCTTAGTCATGTGATAAATCCTGTATGTTTTAGTTTCTAGTGGGCACACTTTGAAATGAAAGTTTATACAACACACAGCTACTTCCAATCATTCCAAATAACTGTGCGTGACACTTTAGACTTTATACTCTTTTTCAGAACACAAACACTGGAGCACCTAGAGAACATGACCCTGGGAAACAATCGTTTCTTTAAGGTTGACTCCTGTGCGTCAATGAGCCATAAAAAACACTATAGTCTGTTTTCGTTTTTTACAGTAGTATTTCTGCCTTGGAGTGCAGGGAATTTATGGGGATCTCCCACAGCCGGAGAATGCCTGCGTAAATGACACAACAGCAGCTAAACTGCCATTATCAGCTGTTGTCAGGGGTGCAACTATGTTAGCATTTGCATATATTAAACTAAGTCAGCAGGGCTGTTTGCTCAGAGATAATAAAGCCAGCAGGGACTCTGGACACCTGTAAAGGCAAGTGGCAGCCTCGAACAGCTCACCTACTGTATCTGACAGTTCAGCTCTGCATTTGAAATGGAAATCCGCCTGTGATGACACTTTCAGCTGTAGGCCGTGTGTAACTTATATGTACCGCAGGTCTCCCTTGAAAAAGAGATCGTTGATCTCAATGGGATTTTTTAACCTGGTTAAATAAAGGCTACAAACAAACAAACAAACAAGGCCAAATATTGCCACGCACAATATTTGGACCAGTTACAAGTTGCTGTTATTGCAAAATCCTTGTGTGTGCTGCACATATACGTCCTCCAAATGAAATGTTGTTGGTCCATCTACCATATAATGACACACATATTATTTTCCTGTTCTACTGACACTACTTTGGATAAGGTTTGGCTTGGTTTTAGGAAATACCATTGTCATGAAAGGGTAAATGTCATGGCTCAAATAAAGAAATGTTGGTTAAGGGTTGGAAACAGCAAATAAACAGCAGTCTCTCATATTAAAAATGTGATGTCCTCTGCGATGACGTTCAAGATATATAATTTCCTCTCATCAAAATTCCTACAGCAGCTCGAGGTCACTTGAATAGGTTGATTCTATCCATTTTGATAACTCACCAATGTATTGGTTGACATCTGGGAGCTCACCAGCATCACAAAGGAATCAAACACTGCAAGGACCAAAGCATGAGCCAACAGTTCTTCCTGAAATTGTGAGTGAGAGCAACTGAAAGGTTGCAAAAAAAAACCTCTCATTGTACGGCAAAATAGTGTGCACAAAACCACGTTAAGTACAGTACAGTAGGTCAAAGTTGAAACAGGAAGTGGGCCTTTAAATGGTAATGCATGTTTATCATAGTGTTTTATTTCATTCTAAATTAAATATCTCAGTTAGGTGATGACTCATAGCAAATTTTTGTTGAAAGACAAACAGTGACTTTATGTTTTGAAAGCTAATTTTGGACCTTGTGAGTAGGCTTCAAGAGGACATTATATCATGCCCTGTTTTACAATTCAAGTGGCGTCTTTGGATCAAGAATAACATAGAGCAACTGAAAAAAACTTAAGCCCACAATAAAATGGAAGTTAACTGGGTCTCTGTAGGCTACTGTGTTATTCTCTCTGATTTGGCACATACAGTTGTGTAGTAGCATGCCTCAGTGGGTGAGGACTAAAAAGCAACATGAACACCAAAAGGTGGTACAAGGTTTGGAAGAATGGGAGAGTAAACAAAGCTTAACATAGACCAAACACTCACTGTGTTTTGGTGAAAGGCCCTGTCAGTCTCATTGTGATGCTAGCCTAAAGAGTAGTGGAACAAAACAAGTTGACCAGATGGAACTCTAAAGTATAAAAATACTATTAGGTTATTCCTAGATAGTAGGGCTGTGCGATTATGGCAAAAATCATAATCACGATTATTTGGGTCAATAATTGATATCACGATTATTAAATACGATTATTCATTGACTTTGAAAAATACATTTATTGAACTTTAAAACAAATACAAATAATAATTTGAACAGTATCTTTTTAACTGTTGATTACCCTGAACGTATAATTAAACTGAAAAACCAATACAAAAATAAATTAAATAAATGATACATTTAAATAAATAATAAATATCAATAAACAAGATCAACAAATATTTTGGAGCGCACTTCCCCAAGCTACTCAACATATATAAATATGATAAATACAAATAAATGAGACCAAAATTAATTAGATCAAATATGTTGCAGTGCACTGTCACAACCTAGCAAAGCAAAATAATAGTTTTTTTCGATTATGTTGTTTTCGTAATTGTGGCAGGCCAAAATCGTAATTGCGATTAAAATACGATTAATTGCACAGCCCTACTAGATAGTGTCAATTTTCTTACATGAATGTATATATTTTCGTCTTACAATAATACATTTACTTTTATACATTAGCATATCAGCCTGAAAAATAAATCAACATTATGTCCAGTCTGGGTCTGGTGTTAATGTACAGACGCAGTGGCGGCTGGTGGAAAATATTTTAGGTGGGGCTGTGGAAATGGTGATCAAACAATACTAGGGGGCATTTTTTTGAGAAAAGACCCCCTAAATTATGACTTCTGGTGATGTTAGAGGGGGCGGGGAGGACAATTTGAGGCTTAAAAATATGAGAAGACTGATCAATACCTCCATAACTTCAGTGTGGTTAGCTATGAATCTTCCAAAACTTCCAAACACCTTGTCCTGGACATAGTTTCTACAGCATAAACTGTGCTAACAAGCTGAGATTCCAGATTCTAGAAATATAAGTATCATCACTGAGCGATCAGAACTCGCGACAGGGGAAGCAAATACAGACATCACACGACGTAGCTTTAGGTAGCAAAACACGGAGATATGCTCACCTTTTGTAGAATAACAATTCTGATCAAAAACGAGAAAAACGCAGCTGAAGGTTAATCCAATGTGTCTGTCACAAATGATTGATGATCCATAATTCCATTTTTATGTCAAAAACGGAGTTTTCATTAGCTGCTAATGGTAGCTTCCAGAGTGTATGACAGCTTCCTGTTTTGTCTCCTTGGATACGAGTCCAAACAACTCACAGACTGCACCGGGCGCTCACGTAGGAGCCCTGTGACCATCAGATTTGACGACGCTGATTGGCTGAAATTATGTTTCGGCGGCATAGTTTAAAGATAGCAACAGTTGGCTTCTGCTGCACTTGCTGCCTTCTCGTCTGGGCGCTGTGCATAGCGCCCAGACGAGAGGGAGTAATGATACACGGGCAAGGCCAGGCAGGAAACATGTGACTTATCAGTAACTTTAGACATCGTAACACAATTTTAAACGAGATTTTATTGTAGATTATACATTTTACTGATACCAATTATATAATATTTACCTTGTTTTAAAAAATAAAAAATAAAAAAAAATATATATTTTTTAAATATATATTTTTTTATTTTTTTTATTTTTAATGTGGGAAGAGGGGGGGCGGCGCCCCTAGCGCCCCTATGGGCCGGCCGCCACTGTACAGACGTATGAGGGCTGCTGGTCTACTCTTTGATACGCCCCCTGACATTAAACCTGCTGGGGGCCTCATAACCAACAGGTGGCTCCATTTTTGCAGTTTTGAAAGATGCTGTCATTTTAAAATGAAGGCAGTGAAACGCTCTCTGTTCTTACAATTAAAATTCCTTCATTCATGCAAAAGAGTGCTGAACAGGGGCGGCGCCAGGGGGTAGCTTGGAGTTGCTATAGCAACTCCAACAATTGGCCTAGCAACGGCTTAGCAACCCCATTGTTTTGTTATGAAAATGTATCTATATATATTTATACACATTCTCTCGAGATCTATCAGGGGTCATTGTAAGTTAAAGCGCAAACTGTTACTTGGCTAATGTTGTTATAATTCTCAGTATGTGAACACAGATCGAAAATGGAAAGATTTCTCACAAGTCCGCGTAAACGGCCGCGATCTCCAACGGAGCCGGTCCAGCCGGACAACCCTGTGTGTGTGTGTGTGTGTGTGTGTGTGTGTGTGTGTGTGTGTGTGTGTGTGTGTGTCTGTTTGCGGTGTGGTGATGAGGTTAAATGCCACAGCATGCCAGTTGGAACAGTGAACGATCGCTATTGTGTACGCTTAGGGTGTAATGGTATTATACACAAATATTGTAGGAGCACAGAAACAGTGTTCAAATTCTGCTTTTACAAACTTATTTTGGTTGTGTTGCAAAGTAATGTTATAAGTGTCAAAGGAATGTTTTAATGTAAATATTAATGATAATATTGTAGCGTGTCCAAGTTAATAGTTATTTCAGTTATCAGATGTGCACAGTTTAGTACATTTGTAAAGTTATTTAGGCAATGTTGTTGGTGGGAGTTAGGGAGAGACCGCCCCTTCCAGGTGTGTGTGTGTGCGTTTTCCGGCGTGTGTGTAGGGAGTACGAGACGGTAGGAGTTGTGTTCGAGTGTGGGGAAAAGTCATGAGTGTTATACTATTGATTGGCTCTGTAAGGCGTGGCTGTGGCCGTCAATACCATAAAATAAAGAGAACGTTTTCGACATTGAAGGCTCATAATCTGTGATCTTGAATAGCGGTGAACTCTATATGAACAGGCTCGTGCTTGGCCCACTGGTATTGTTTGTTTATTTATTTTGAAAATTAACTAGCAACGCCGTGCTGTCATATAGCAACTACTAAACTACTGCAGCAAAAAAATCCTGGCGCCGCCCATGGTGCTGAAGCAACATGCAGCTGGTCAGATTGACTTTTTATGCTGCCAGATTTAATGGTAAATTGGTAAATCAAAGACAAATGACTAGTAATAAAAAAAAAAACATGTATAAATACACAAAATTAACCATCAAGACTCCAAAAACCCAAAGTTATGCAGTTTATTATACACAAATTGTGTAAAAATAATTATTTGCAGTTGGCACAATGGTTTCATCTTGGAACCCATCGGTTATCGTTTTGATCGTTTGTCCAAATGTATTGTCCATCTGCTTACCAAATAAACAACCACAACAAAGGCCAACCTTTCGAGTTTGGCTCACTAGTCTACACCATTAAGCTTTTATAAAGTTTACTTTTACTTCAGTGTACTTGTATTGGACTTTTTGTAATGGCGTTATCATAACAATGGCTGAGGACTCTAGGGAATTCTTTAAATAAACTAAAAACTGTTTGGTTTACTATGTAAACAAAGAATAGACCTGGAAGTGGAAACTATCTTATTTAATGTTTTAAATGAGGGATCTCTAGAGTCAAAGAGGGCTTCAGTGGAATATGTTTGATGGGGCTCTCTGGTGGTAAAGTAATTGATTGACTGTCAAAGATTTTATTAAAGTTAGTTCAGTTCTCTTGACCTGAAAACCAGTGAGAAACTCTGTTATTTTAGGGGATTTGAATATGAACCTCTTTAAATGCATTTAGTCGGATTACATGTGTGTATAATACTGAAAATAAAAGACACCACACACTTTGGACTGGAGACAGGAAGTGTATACCACTTTAATGCCCATGTAAGTCTGGACCATAGACCGAGAGCCGAAGTCCCTCCCTTTCTGGTGGACCTCCATGGGACCTTATTTCGGAAAAAGTATGTATTGAAGTCAATGGAGAGAGAAAGATTATCTTTCGATCACGTTTGAATTGTGCCACGAATTACACAAATGATGTTTGTCAATTTAAAACATAATTTTGCAAGTAAAAAAAAAAAAAGATGTGTCGTAAAACTGTGAAGTAACACTTTTTTTTGTGTGAAACCGCTCAATGAACTACATCTCCCGTCTCGCACCACACACCAAGACGGCCGTCACGTTGGCACATTTCACTTCTTTCTTTCAGAATGAGGCGAAAAGTATTAAACGAGGAGAAAATCACTACAAGTCTGGGCATGTTGAGAGCTGTACATACACAAAAGGGGAGTTAGTCGGTTCGTAAGAGCCAGCATGTGGGACCGGGATTCTGGGATTTGTAGTCTTTCTAGTTGCATATTTTTCATAGTCTTATATTTCAACAGTTTTAGGAAAAACTGTGACTTTTTTGACATGGAAATTATTTTTGTAAGATTGACAAACATCATATGTGTAATTCGTGGCACAATTCAAACGGGATCGAAAGATACGTTTTCTCTCTCCATTGACTTCAATACATACCTTTTCCGAAATAAGGTCCCATGGAGGTCCCCGGAAGGGGAGGGACCCGAGCTTGTGCCTCGTCGTTCTGATAGCTCCGCCCCTTCGCTCCAACCCCCCCCCCCCCCCCCCCCCCCCCCCCCCACATCTACAGGTGAAAATTACTTTAGCGACACATTCATCGCAAGAAGTGTAGCAAAAGTCAAGGCCGCAGTTTCGTCGATTTATACTGCCACAGAGCAGATTCGTGAAGTTGTAATTACATTACATTACATGTTACTTGTTAGACGCTTTTATCCAAAGCGACTTACATACTCAATACTGTGGGCAATCCCCACAGGAGCAATCTGGGGTGAAGTATCTTGCTAACGACATGCTGCCTGACTGTAGTAGGGTTTGAACCTGTGACCCCCTGATCCCAACACCAAGGCTCTATCCACTGCGCCCACACGCCTAATGACTGATTTGAGAGGTTGTAATAACCAAGTTGCAGTTGTAATGGAAAATATATTTAAAAAATATATATTTTTCTGCAAGTGAACATTTCATCAGTAAATTCATTTTTTTTCCTATAGAGTGGCGAAGTCCCTCCCCTTCCGGTGGACCTCCATGGGACCTTATTTCGGAAAAATTATGTATTGAAGTCAATGGAGAGAGAAAGATTATCTTTCGATCCCGTTTGAATTGTGCCAGGAATTACACATATGATGTTTGTCAATTTAAAAGATAATTTTGCAAGTAAAAAAAAAAAAAAAGTGTTGCAAAACTGTGAAGTAACACATTTGTTTGTGTGAAACGCTCAATGAACTACATCTCTGGTCAACAACACACGTCACCAAGATGGCCGTCACTACTGTCTTGTCAACAAAACGATTGACTACCCTCACTATCACCACAATGAAACACGTCCTGAAGAATGTCATGCAAAGCTGCCTGCCTGCCTTCCTTTGATTCTCTCTGAACTGCCTGGTCGTTTTAATGTTTAATGTCAACCATTTGTGCAGATAGCATGAAGTAGAGAAGATCGTCGATGCTAGCGTTAGCGTTAGCATTTCTCCCCCGGGCTTAAATTGTGTATTATAGAATGATCACACCGGTGACAGTACTCTTCAAAGGGTTCACGAAATATGACTACTACTCTTACTGTTTAACATTTTGGGTTACTTCATGTTACTTCATGTTAAGGCTAATAAAAATGACAAGGCTGTAATGCTAACTAACGTGCTAGCTACTAGCTAGCTTGATCCAGACACTCGTGGTCCTTTCATCAGACGGGAAGCGAAAGAACGAGCAAGACCCATTGTTGGTATAATAACAACCTGGTACTAAGCACACAGGCATCTTGTTAAAGTTATCTTATCTTAGCCAGCGCCATATAGCAGGGTTGCCAACTTTGGGTACCTGGCTGGAGTGAGATTTTGATATCATGGGTTTAATTCGGTTTAATTGCACTTATGCACACGAAATGACTGCTATCGTGTCAGCAGCGGGACCTTAGCATATAGGATATATATACAATATATGCAAATACACAATAATGGACACAGACTATAAAGGGCACACAGTTTCATTCACTAATGAAAGTCAAACATGTTTGTTTCCACTGTTTTATTGTGTGCCTGTCGCGATAAGCAATTAATTGACTTATCGTACGATAAATAAAAATGAACTCGATAACTTTTCTGACCTCGATAAATTGCCATTTACATGAGGATGTGACTAGTAGTTTGAAAGGATGTACTTGAATTATTATTATATATTATCATTATGTCAGTGATCTTTTAATGGTCATACAACGGTGCCGACAATATTATCGTTTATCGCAATCATTTCCGGGAAAATGTATCAAACAAAATTAATTATCGTGAGAGGCCTATACATGAAACACACACACACAAACAAATCTACAGACTTACTCCAAACTGCCAAATATATTAATTAACACACTCTCACTCTCATATACTCTTTGACTCTATTTTGGCCTAGTAGAACAATAAGCAGCAGACTTTTACTTTTTTATCATTTCTACTGGATTTTAGATCTGCGCAAGCGCAATACGGGTCGGCAGTTGCGGCTCCAGAGTATTTTTGTTGGGTAATCTATGGTAGGGCTAACCCATACAGTGGTGGGGCTCAAGTCAGTATTTGCAATGTAATTACATACACGCTCCCCCCGACAGTGAAACGCCACGCGTGAGGTTTAGATTATTTCCCTGTCTCAATCCAAATTGAACTGTATGAAATAAAAAGGCACATTTGTCTTGTAGTAAATAAAAAGGGCGACCTGGAGCCAATCCTGCAATTTCCCCACGAGTGAAAGAGTTGACATGCTGAAAACCCAACCCCTGCAGGGGGACTGGGGGGATTCTCCCCCAGGAGATTTTTTTTAAATACTAACATAAAATACACATTCTGGTACTCTCTTGAGAAGAAAAATAAATAAATCTATTACTACACGACATATTTAAAAAAATGAATGCCATTTTAGTTTTGTGTTACTTTGTTCTGAAAGCTGAACCTGCTGCTCCTCACAGAGAGAAGAGGGAAGAGGCTGTGTGAATTACTTTACATTGTGGATAAGGGTGGATAGCCCCCATTGTTCTGTGTGTCAAAATGAAAGACAGCACACACACACCTATCAATCATCAAACCGTGGGGTCTTATTTCATTACGTGTTGATTTCTATCAACACGTAATGTTGTATCGATGTATCGAGATGTACTACCGCAAAAGTATTCTCCGTCGGGACTTCCTGCAACAACACCACGCCGTTATCGTGATTCTGATTGGCCAGAAGACATTATCAAAGATGTTCTATTGAGAAGACGATCACTACGTGACAAAAGTTTTCAAAACCGTTTCTAGTCTTCGGTATTCTTGTTTTTGGCGTGAGAATAGTTTGGGCAGCGTGAGAGCGTGAGATTGAGAGTGAAAGCGTGTGTCACACGCCAGATGCGTGAGAGTTGGCAACCCTGAATATAGATAGATTATATCTATATGGTGCTGATCTTAGCTATCTCTTAGTGGAGGAAAACAATTGTGACATCACTTACGCGACTCTGGGATTTGTAGTCTTTCTAGTTACGTATTTTTCATAGTCTTATATTTCAACAGTTTTACGACAAACTGTGACTTTTTTGACATGGAAATTATTTTTTAAGATTGACAAACATCATATGTGTAATTCATGGCACAATTCAAACGGGATCGAAAGATACGTTTTCTCTCTCCATTGACTTCAATGCATTATTTTTCCGAAATAAGGTCCCATACCCCGGAAGTAAGTGGGAGGGACTTCGCCACTCTATAGGACAGAACGCTAGAAGCAGCACTCACTGCAGAGACCTGTCCCTCAAGGTGACCACGCCCCAATTTATGCAAAAACGTTGACCTAATATAACTAAAAGGGTTGCGTTATAAAACAATTCACCCCCCAAACAGTAGTCATGAAGGGGGAACTATACAGAGAATATGTTTTTTTGAACCACGATGTAAACATGTTTATTTCTGCTGTAAAGTTGGTCATTTTAACATGGGGGTATATGGATATTGCTCCCTTCTGCAGACTGCTCCTACTGGCCACTAGATAAACTGCAGTTTGAGGCACTTCCTTATTGGCCTCCCGGCTCTGCCCCAGAGTTTGCCGCTTGGTCTGGACATATGCATTAAAAAGTCCAATTGTCACTTTTAAAACATAAGTCTCTTTTTTCAATCAATTACTTAGTTAAAACCAAAGACTGATTATATAGGTTAAAACTGAAGGAAAGTGTTGCCTTGACAACGCCCAAAACCTATTTGTATACTCCCGCGTGACTGCAACTTCCTGCGCCTGCGCATTACACAGACCAGGAAGCATGCTGCCAGTCATGTGACAATAACACAACTCTGCTCAGCACAGACTCCTGCAACATTTTGCTGATACTCCCCTCTTTATTACCATTTGCACATTTCAATGCGAAACGAATATAGAAGAAGAAGACTGTCAGTAAGTGGACATAAAGAGAACTTTGCCCAGCATTGCCTTTCAAGCGTAATTTGAACTATTTTGTGTTGTTCCATTGTCAATACCAAATATGCTTTGTCCTCAAATATTGTAACATATTTGGTTCCATATAAATCTGATGTAAACGCTAGTACAGTTTAGCTTCCGTAACGCCGGTCTCCCCCGCTGCTGTCATCAGGTTAAAGTGCATCACGCGCACACACGCACGCGCTACACTCAGGGTCGTTGTCCCCTTCAGTGAAGCAGCATGGCTCCGTTGAAGTTCTGTGCCAATATTTCCTGGCTCTTCACGGAGCTTCCTGACTTCCACCAGAGGATCTCCGCGGCTGCTGCGGCCGGCTTCCAGGCGGTGGAGGCGGCCTGGCTGTACGAGTCCGACTTGGAGCAGCTCCGGAGGGCCAGAGAGGCTGCGGGGGTGGAGCTGGTCCTCATCAACACTCCGCCAGGTGACCCTAACTCCGACACACTGACTTTTAAATTAAGTCAGCAGCTGTTCTTTTCCACCAGAAACCACTTTAATAGATAGTTGTTATAGCATGATGACGGTGGTAATGAAATACTTTATGTGATTTGCAGGAGATATAAAGGGAGGGGATCTTGGTCTCGGAGCAGTTCCTGGGAGAGAGGCAGAGTTCAGACAGGGTCTGGACCTGGCTTTGAAGTATGCAAGAGCTTTGGAGTGCAAAAGGTGGGGAATTGGCAGAGTAAATATGTATTCTTATCTGTTTTCAACCATAAATCTTTACCCTGAAATTAGTATAGTACATCAAATGTGTTTTTCATAAGGCTAGTTTCCTTATAGATCACATAAACATATGCAATGTGCTGCATCAATTTTACAAGGACCCTCCTGTGTTGTTTCCGCTGTGCTGTCGCTGTCCTGCGGCCATGACAGATGAACACTGCAACAAGTTTCCATTCTGTACTTTGCCCTGCTCAGCTCTCCCCCTCCCTGCTGCTGAAACACATCGACACAGCCTCAAGCTGCCACCTCCATGCTGCACTGTAGAGGATGTATTGCACGGTTAATAAGAAGTGCTTAGTTTACTCCAGACACGATGCCTAGATTTTAGGCTAAACTATTCAGTCTTGCAGTGCAGACAATTAGCTTCTCATAGTCTGAGAGTCCTCAATGTGCTTTTGAGTCTTTCACTGGTCAGAGGTTCAGGTGGAATGTTGGCTCTGTTTCTGGTTCTGGTTTCTCCCAACTCCACACAGGGTCTTTGGAGCTCAGCCAGAGTTATCTTCAGGTTTTTATTCCCCTCTCCTGACACACTTTCTCTGAGCTCTGCGATGTAATCAAGATACAAGTGTGTCTTTCCATATGTCCATTCCAATTCACCACAGGCTGTCTCCAATCAAGCTGTAGATACATCTCAAAGACGATCAAGAGAAATCACTTGATCCTTCTTTTATGTCACATTAAATAAAAAGTCTATATTACTGAGACGCTCTGTCTTCAGGGCTTCTGCCTCGGTGAGGAGGAAACATCTTTACCAGGGTTTCAACTTTTCGTGGTTGTATTTATGCATTTGGTATTTTCCATGATTTCCCAGAATCCACCTGATGGCAGGAAGGGTTCCCATGGGCTCACAGAGAAAGGCGGTTGCCAAGGAGATGGAGGCCGTCTTTGTGCAGAACCTAAAGTATGCTGCTGATATCCTCTCTAAGGTAGGCGACCTTTACTGGGCAACAGAACAACAACTCTCAGCACAATGAATTAAGTCGAACTGGATTATTGCATAAATATAGTGCAGCATGAAAAATAGGATATATGTCAAATTAAAAGTATGATTCCTGCACATACATGAACAGTATTTGGTTGCATTGCTCTGCATATTGTAGTGCAGTTGTTTCACTGCATGCGGTATATCTCAAATGTGTTTTTTTTTTTAATTTAAATATGATTTCCTATTAACATATATACCTTTCATGCCTTTCAGTGTTCAGAATGTTTCAAACTGTCAATTTCCTCACAGGAAGGAATCACGGGTTTGATAGAACCAATCAACACAAGGATAACAGATCCCAGGTATTTCCTGGACTCTCCTCATCAGGGTAAGACGCCTCGTCCCACTGAGATCAAATCAACCAGCTTATAGGCAAAACTGCACGAAACAGAATGTAGACCGGACCCTCTTTAACCAGCATGTAGACCTCACCCTCTTTAACCAGTTGAGACCTCACCATTGCTAACCAGCATGTAGACCTTTCCATTGTCCATCAACCAGTATACTTAACATATTTTATTGACGACTCAAATGAGTTGACCTCTTGGTCTATATTTGTTAGCATTAACATTTAAGTCGCTTTCGATAAAAGTGTCAGCTAAACGTAATGTCAAATGGTAATATGTTTCCTTTAAAAGCTATAAAAAGTAGGCAGTCATTTTGCAACCATTAACAGATGTTACACAAATATATTGATGTAAGTGCACAATGGCACATGATGTAATTTAATGTCACATTTGAACACTCCTTACATCATCATGAAAGGATGCAGACAGAACAACATGTGTCTGGTTGTACTGTGCTCAACAGATTTGATTATTTACAGTACAAGTATGCCAGTTATTTTATAGTATGCAACTTATTTCTACTATTACTTTAAAAATGAAAACACACCTTCTGTTTTTTCCTATATAATGTCTTTCTACCTGCCTCGAGTAATGTTTCAGATCATCCTTTTTTTTGTCTGCAGCTGCTGAGATACTGGAGAAGGTTGGAAAGCCAAACATTAAGCTGCAAATGGTGGGTGCTTGGGAAATATGTCTCAACTTGAAAGTATAAAAACGGCAAACTATGTTAAAAGTTGACTTGATTTACCAGACGTCTGAACTCTTTCAGGACGTCTTTCACTGGCAAATAATGGATGGAAACCTGACACAAAACATACACAAGTATCTTCCGCTTATTGGTGAGTAAGGCACCTGCCCGGGCTTCTTTGCCCCATATTTTGAATGTCTGAAGAATATAGTTGCTTATATTATAACATTCAGTTTACAGTTACAACTAAAAGATCCAACCTGTGGTTCTAAAACTTGGTTAGAAGATGGGCTGATCATTATTTGTCCTCTAAATATTTTATAACCCAACCAAAAATAAAGGAGAAATCTGAATGGCTTATTAGAGACTTTATTTAGATCAAACTCTGCCTCAAACAAAAGCACAAACACAAAAAAAGAATTGGAGAAATGTGCGTTTCAAGGTCCACAGGAATTGTCTTCTCAAAGCAGTCAGTACAAAATAAATACATCTAATGTCAGTCAACAAAGCAAAAATACAATGTAAGGAAACAATGCCTTGCAAAAAGACCAAAAACATCCTAAAAAGAATAAACTCACCGATAGTCGAGACTGGTAAAACATACTCTAGCTCTGCTGGGCGTCCTGCTCGGGATCCTCAGACTCCTCATGGTTTCAACGTTCCTTTAGCAACGAGCTAACTGCTTCTTCTCCAACTAAAACAAAAGCTACATTTACCAAATATTCCCCAGACCACGCCCCCTTACACCTGTGTTGGTCAGCACACCTGATTTATGGGAGGAGACAAGTGTTACGTGAAAAATCTGTGTTTTCAAATAGTTCGACAAACCTATTAGTATTTAGTTCTCTTCTAGGCAGGTCTGGCAAAAATACAACCTTGATTGTCATCATTCCTAATAAATGAAATCAAAAGAGTTTAGTGTTCGCCAAACCTTGATGATGCAACGACAAAAGGATGGTGGCTTTGATCGACTGGTTATTCTTTTGGAGAAAGAAAATATGGAACATTTTGAATAAGAGACGTGGCTAAATTAATTCAGACCCAACAACCCAGCTGTGCTTGTGCCTCTTCAGCTGATAATGATATACATGTTTCTCAGGTCATGTTCAGGTGGCTCAGGTTCCCGGTAGGAACGAGCCTGACAGCGCCGGAGAGCTGGACTACAGATACCTGTTCAACACGCTGGAAAGGCTGCAGTACCAGGGATACATCGGCTGTGAATACAAGCCTCTGGGTCAGCACTCTCTGTATTCCAATATCATGACACCCTGTCAGGAAAAACATGTTCTAATGGTCTCTGTCTCCCTCAGGCTCCACACAGGAGGGTCTGGGCTGGATCAGAGATTACTGCACACACAGCGAGTGAGGAGCAGGGTCCCGTCACGCAGCTGTGTGGGCTTCAAGTTTCCTGCTTAAGGATTGGTATACTTTTTTACTACTTGAGTCATTTCACAAACCAACATTGAATTGGTACACTTATAATTGTTATGATTTAATTATATTGTTTTACTTATTATACCATGTAGATATTAAGAATTGTCCTGTAAAAAATCAATACATTGTTATAGTTTTAATAAATGAACTTGATAAATTCTCTAAAACTTGTGAATGATTGGAAGTGAGAGGAGACTTTAGCAGGAAAGCTGATTTTCTGTATTCTGTTTAAAGACTGTATGAGATAAGAAGATATATATAAGAGGTGGATATTGTCACCTTGTTGTTTGATGGATTTTGTTTTTATGCCTTGAGTGTGGCATTTTGGCCGTCGCCATCTTGTTTTTTGGAACCAGAACTGACAAAAGAGGATGGGGCTAAGCACAACCAGACGCAGAATAGAGAACCGCAGTGACGCGTCCTAAAACCCTGAAGTAAGTTAGCATTTTTACCACTGCCGGTTGCTTCGACAAAAAGCAATGCAATTTCTCCATAGGATTTTGGAAAATAGCTCGAAACAAGGTCTGTGTTTGACACACATTGAAGAGACATATCACGTTTTGTTCTACGACATTAAATACATCAGCAGTGACCCCACTGGTGATTTTTGAAGAGTTTACGTGTCTGAAAAACGATGGTTGTTACCAAGTGGCTGAATAGGACTACAGAAGTTGTCCAGGCCGTTTTACGTCATTACACCGAACACGTAAAACACTCCCGCTAAGTTTGTTTGCCCTGTTCTGCTTGAAAGCAAGTACCTGCCTCCTGCAAACTGTTCAAACAAACGCTTCAACTTGTACAATTTTGAATCTGTAGTTTTGAATATGGATCTTAAGTTGGCGTGACGTTGAAGCAGCGACCCTGCTGTAGTTCGTTTATAGCATAACGTTAGCATTTTGCTTCTGGCGACTAGATTTATGATTAGAAAATTATAAAAGTAGGGTAGACATGTGGATATTATCCGGCTGAACAAAACGTGATCCGTCTCTTAAATGTGTGTCAACCACAGACCTTATTTCAAGCTATTTTCCAAAATCCTATGGAGAAATTGCATCGCGTTTTTGACGAAGGAACCGGAAGGAGTTTACTTCCGGGTTTTAGGACGCGTCACTGCGGTTCTCTCTATAAGACATCATTATTTAATGCTACCAAAAGTAATAATGAACTTTCATGAAGTAAAAAACACTTTGAGGTCGAAGCTCTACGATGAAACAGACAGCACCCAAACCACACAACACCATTAGCAACCTGTCAATCACAAGGTGGCCTTTAGTATATGTTGCTCTATCTTCTATGTTATCTCAATGGCACCATCATTTACTGACTGATCATCATGCTGTATTGAAAATGACTTGAAACTACAGATTGAGACCATGAACACATCAGGAAAATAATTACTGGGGTAATACTTTAAAGGTCCCCATATATACTCTTTTTCATCAATATATTATAGGTCTGAGATGTACCTGTCTCTGCAGTGTTTGGCTGAAACACCAAACAGATCATTGTAGCACCCCTCTGTTTCCGCCCTGTTCCTAAAGTGCTGATTCTGGGTCTGTAGCTTTAAATGCTAATGAGCTGCTGCTGGCCACGCCCCTCTGTGAGATGATTGGTTAAAAAACCCACAATAGTGCTCTAGGAGGAGATTCCGGTGATAAGGTGGGTGGTGTTCCCTTGGCTGGTCATTGGCTAATGGTTGTATAACCCCAAAAAACATTGTGACATCACAAAGTTGCCAAAATCTGATCAGCTAACTTTCAGAAGAAAAATGAAAAAGTGGATTTTGCATAATAGGTAACCCTTAAGAGAGAACTAGGGTAATTTTCTCATAGACTTCTATACAACTGGAATACTTTTTACCACCAGGAGTCGCTCCCTGTTTGCGAAAGAAATAATGAACTTCTCACATGAGTTTGCTGCTTTGTTCTGTAGAAATAATGCCACCAAAATGAAACCAAAAATCCTAGAGTAAATGTATTCCGGTTGGTTTCTGTTTTTTTCTCAAGAGAGAATAACGGTCACATAATTTTCAGAGAATTATGCTTTAGCAGTCAACAAAAAGTACGTTTTTTGTTTGGCCTCCTTTTAAGAACTTCATATTCAGGCTTATGGAATTAAGCCAGCTCAGTTATCCATGCATGACAAACGGCCCGTTAATAATGTTGAGTGACTGTTTCCTAAGCCTTGTAAAAAGGATTCACAACATTATCAGTCATCCTACTGCTTTATTTAGCATTTCACATACTGTATAAAGTGTTTCGTATATACATAAATTACATTATACAGTAAGAGGGTGCAGTGTTTATAATACAGTACAAATGCTAACTCGATCACATTTTGCGTGATGAATATCCAGTGTTTAACATTCAGACTCATTATTTGAAGCAGTGAGAACTACTTTGTTTGACGTTTCTTCATTTTACGTCCACCAATAAGCTCAGACATTTGGTTTCCTTCCTGTGAAAATGTGTAGAAATGTAAGGCTGCGTGTCTTTAATGAAGGTATTGCAGTGGATATCAAGTGTTGGTTGTAAAGTCACACTCTCTTATCACGCTGGCCTCATGCCCTCTTGTAAATGGAGGTATGATTACCAGAAAAAACACAAGTCAACTCATCATCCTAAACATACTTTGGAAACACTCGCCTCTGATGACATGTGGCATGCTATTATGCAAATCATCAAAGATAATATTACCCATTATCTTCCCGTCACATTCACTGCACAACATCAAGATCTTCTATGCAGAGCTGACAACAGTTTCCCTTCATAAGTTTGGGAATACAATGAAATCAAAGAGAAAAAAAGGCACTTCAGATAACAGATATATGGCAGTGGTGTTCAAGTGGGATTGACACTTTTGTAAATGTTACTCAAAGTCGCCCCAGCTCTCACACTTGTAGAGAACACTGATGTGGTATGAAGAGCTAGCGAAATGCTATCAGAAGGCAAAGTAATGCAGGCCAATAACGACACTCATTACAAAACGTGTGCAGTTGAAAACACCTCTCAGAATTAAGCATGATTTTCAAGCAATCTAAACTGCTGATTTACATTGAAGGCATTTCTCTGTGAAAGATTTGAAGAGACAGAAACACAGCAGTGTCTCCAACATGTCTCCTTCAACAGCATGGTGTCAGAATATGTCAGTGCACAATGCAGGACACTCCCAAATCCTAAACTTCTCGGTGTGCTCGAGGTAGACCTAACACATAAAAGACTCTGAGGACCCCGCCCATCAAACTGCTCCCACTGAGGACATTTTGGTTCCAAGCTGGATCTTTAGTCAGCCTATCAAATAACAAACACAAATATGTGTAGAATGATAAACTGAAAACATCTTTTTAAAATTATTTTTGAATCTTCCTTCACATCTTTTTTGACCTCAAAAGGTCAAGGAAAGAAGACATAGGACGTTACCTTTTGACAGTTCAACCTGAGCCAAAGTGTATTCCCAGCATTATGTTGCAGCTGTGCTCATTTACCTTGAGGCTTTATGTTCCATAACTGAATCAATGTACATGACGTGAGCAGAGGTGCTGGGCCCCTGCTGTTATACACTGGGAAACCCTGTGCAGACATTGACTCTTCTATCAGTGAAATTGGCTCAAATACCTCACGTGGTGCAGGAATAAGCCCCTACAACCTGGGAATAAGCCCCTACAACCTGGGAATAAGCCCCTACAACCTGGGAATAAGCCCCTACAACCTGGGAATAAGTGAGTATTTGACCACTTCCAGTTGGCTTGTCTTAAAATCAATGTTTTAGTTTTTTACATGTTTTTGGCTATCTGACTGAAATAAGATCTGTATTTGCTACAGGCTGAAGAGATTTTCACGTTTTGTTCGACAACATAAAAAACGCAAGTAGATACCCCACTCGTAAAGTTCAGAAGCTTCTATGTGTGTAAATATGCTAATAAAAATGAAATAAGGCTTCTTAACATCACCTCAGCAAACATTAGCTGCTGTTAGCTTAGCCCACGTGACGCGCTGCCATGCCACCGTGTTGATAGGCTAACATGGCTAATATGGGGACACTATACAGCTGAACAAAACGTGTAAGTACCATCAATGCATCCATCAAGTGGTTAACTTCTGCATATGTCTAAAGAAGTACTGGTATATGCATAGTAAAAAGTAAGTACATCAGATGATGAAGGCTAATTTTGAGCTAGCTGATAGATGTTTTCTGCACACATGCTAGGAGCCGTTTTGTTTTAATCAGATGTTTCCCCTAATGGTTTGATTGTGTTTGGGTTTATGTTGGCTCCCTTTAGGTTTGAGAGCATCCTTTACACTGAAAGAGCTGCATACACACAGCTCCATTACTGTCCCATGTGAGGCTCTCCTCCATGCTGCTCTGTGATAGATAGGTGGAGCTGCTGGAGGAGGACTCGTCTCGTCTCGTCTTCTGTTTTCCTCCGCTGCTTCCTGTTTCTGTTTGGGTGTAGGTGATTCCATCCGTGCTCTATAACAGCCCCGTCCAGAGGTTGTAGCAGGCGGTGTTGATGACAGACTCCAGGTGGTGATACATGGACACCAGCTGAGGGGGGGGGCTGCTGCCGGCCTGCTGCTGTGACGGCAGGGGCTCCCTGAACACAACCTTTAGGCTCTGCAGGAAGATGGGAGGGAGAAAGAAACAACGCTGAAATGTTTGCAAAACTATAGTGTCCTAATAATGAATCATATCAGTATCATAACTCACAGTTTTTCCAGCTTGGGCATCGAGAAAGACCAGCACGAAGCAGTCAGTGAACTTCTGGTTCAGAACAGCCTGAAACAAAGAGGATAGACATCAATATAGACTTAAGAGCAGGGATTTTGACTTGTGATCTTAAATATGATAAACATGTAGGAAACACTTTTTGGGTGACCATGAAAAAAAAAAGCACTGACGGATCAAACAGAGACGTGTGCAAAGCTGCTGACTGCAGATATGGTTTATTTCCCTGAATTCCTATCTTTTCACTAAATACTCAAATGTTCTTCAGCACAGACACAATAAACTGGCTGATTGAAGAAATGTTAACATATCATGTCCATAAATACAGTCATATGTTTAGATTTTGTTTTCATTATGTCAAATCCCATGAGTCAAACCAATCACTATGACAACACGTCTGTGGCTTTATGCACCAATAAGCAACTTTCCCCGCCTCCAACGCTGTATCCAGTTCTCGTTATACAGCCATGCTCCAGTCAGAGCTGTTCAAAGTTCTACAGCTCAGAAAGCTCAGATCTCTCACTTCACACAACCAGTTACACAAACGTTTCAAAAAACCTAACATTTGACAAGAAAATACGACAAATAATAAGGAGACGCAGAGGAGGGATCAGCCTGTGCTTTCAGGAGAAGTGAGGCACATTCTTTTGATCTCCAGCTTTCTCATTTTCAGAATCCCATAACAATAATCCCTCATGATAAAAATAATCCCTCAAGAGTCTTTCTTTCAAATGAAACACTGAGCTCTCCCAGTGACTCTACTCTTTAAATGCAATGATTGTTCCCATGTTTCACAGCATGTAGAAGCCAGAGAAACGCTGACTTGGGACACTCTGTAAAGACCTCCATTCAAATCTAACCCTAATAAACCCATATTTGTGCTGACTGCATCAGTGTTTCTTGTTGCCATGCTGTATTTGCTCTCATATAGAAGGAGTGTTCTCACCAGATACTGGATGCCGTTGTCGTCGAAGTGTCTGCAGCTCTGAGGGAAGCGGTTGAGCAGGACCCGGATCAGACTCTGGTACCAGGCAGGACTCATGGTCAGGAAGCAGTCCTACACACACACACACACACACACATTTAGTGTCAGGAAGATCCCTGTGCAGCAAACACCCACTGTATCTGTTAATATATGTTTCATCTTTAAATGCATCTACACATCATCTCTGCGAAATATAAATCTAAGCATGTTAAAATCATCTGTTACATATCAAATTCATGTGGATTACAGCACACTTAGCACCGTTTCACAAACACCGTTCAGACATGTCCATGTTTTTCTACTCCACTACAATTGCAGGTACAGATTAAGATAATTAGCTTATATAAAATCTAAATCTACTAATAATAATAATGCATATTGACATATAGGTAAAGATATCCAGCCGCAGTATATAAAGTCATTAAAACTATAATTGTTTATGATTCTAAAATGGGATATTCCATCAAACAGGTACGTTTCATTTAGGTATTTTAAGTATATTTTGATGCCATTACTTGTACTTATATTTGTCTTTATTTTATTAGCTTACTTAACAGGGTCAGTGCACACTAATAGACATTTCTGTAAAGTAATGCAAGAGGCTATTTTTCATTGTAGTCCCTGGACGGATGCTTAAAAAAATAATAATAAAAAAATAAAGAAATACTAATGATAAGTTAGTATACTCGTTAAAAGCATGCAACACATGCCTTAATGTAGGAAATCCTTGTAACAAATAAATAAAAAACACATATTATATAGCAGGAAGATAAAATGTAGTACTGCTAATTGCTACTGATCTGAGTGTGTCTTCGACCACTGTTGAGAGGCTGGTGGAGGTGACACATGGAGGCTCACCAGCTGGGGGTCGATGTCCCCCACGGAGCGGCTCTGCACCGCCTGCAGCAGCTCCTCCAGCTCGCTGAAGGACAGCTTGGTGAGCTTCAGCTTGTCCAGGTGCTCTCCGTGGAACAGTCTCCTCCACAGGTTGTCTCTGCGGCAGTGGCCCATGGCCTGCTCCACGCTGGCCTGGATCTGTCTGCGGGCCGCCAGCACCTCGTTGTTGAGCAGAGGGAACAGAGGGGAGGGGTACAGCAGCCTCTGGGCCTCAGCCCCGCCCCCCGCCAGAGGGTAGAACTCGTTTCCGTCGCTGGGAGTGGAGGCGGCTGCGGCTTCAGACGGTGTTTCCTCCCAGAGGTCCTGCTCGGCTCCAGGGGATCCGCCGGCCTCTGCCTGGTCTGTGGGGAGCCGGCCCCCCAGCTCAGAGGAGTCCCGGGCGATCTGAGGAAGCTTCTGGAAGCGCCGCATGTCGGCAGTGAGGCGGGGGAAGAGCTCTCTCTGACTCGTCATGATCACGTAGAACCGCAACCTGTATATGAAGGTACATGAGAGTTTAGAGAAGCAGTCAGTGTTGGCTCATTGTCATCAGAGGTCATGAGTGGCTACTTAAACCTTTAAGAATTCATCATTACTGTGGCCTCTGGTCATGGCATGACATTGAATTGATATTTATTTATTTCCCAACATTCTTTTGATTCAGTCGCTTTAAAGATTTCTTCATTGTGTGACATAAATAAGAGCCAATAGCCAATAGAAGGCGTTCCATAATCAGGCGACGACAAAGAAACAACAAGGTGAGCTTATTTATTGTTTTCATGTTTATACACATAAAAAGCAACCTTTTTAGCCTTCATTAGCAACTTGTTATACCATGACATGTACAAACAACTCACAATGTACTAGGATGCAACATAGTATGTTATTGCTTATGAATACTAAGACTTTTTTAATATTGCGAAAGAGAGAGATTATTTATTTTCTTAGTAACATTGTCCTATTTTAGTAAACATAATACATGCTTACCCCCTCAAAGTGTTGTCAGAGTCTTTCTTACAGCCTAGCATGAGCATGCAATTGCCAAAGATAGATACAGCTACTCTGATATTTTCTGTAATATGTTATTATAGTAACAGGAGAGAAACAGTCGTCTGCGCTCCATATGGGCAGAAACTCCAGGTGGGGTATTAAACCTAGTAGAACATGTTGGGTCTGTTAATGGTTACAGTATTGTTAACGGACATGGACAGTGTATGCTGTATTAATCATAATACGATTGCAGTAGGATCGTTATGTTTAGGTAGTTAAAGTTACGGATACAGGGCAGCTCACTCAGGCATCCTATAGAAGAGAAGCATGGACCGACAGTAGCAGCTATTAATGAGCTTGTATTGCTGTATTCAGGGTGAGCATACGCGCATAAAAGCCTGGTTGCTCATATGCAAATCAGCTAGAACACAAGTAACGTGTGTGTACAGAATAGTGTGTTTTGAGTGTTATAGTGCAAGCTGTTATAGTTTTATTTTGCAAGTTCAAGAGAAAGGAAATATTTATAGCATGCAAAAGCTTTTCGAAGTTTTTCTGCAACAATGAAAATATGCCAAGAAAATGTTATTCTTCAACTGGAAAATGTCCTATTCAGTACAATACTTTACTAACCAAGGGGCCTTCAGACTGTTCTTTAGAATATCAAAATAGACAATTTATATTAAAATCCAAACTACAGTAGGGCAGCTATGAATAATTCACTTTATTGTCAGGTTACTTTTAATGTAGATATTCAATGAACAAATACGTTTTCAGAAAAAACTAAACAAGCTAACGTGCAATGGTTTTGCTTTTTTTTGGCTCACACTTTATGTCATTTTGTCTCTGTTATATCTTTACCTCAACAAATGCCTCTCCCCATCGGACTGCTCCTCGAATGGAGCGGCGTTATGGCACACCACCAGGGACACGTCAAAGTCATCGTGGTGGTGCAGGCCCTCCAGATCCTTGTAAGAGCCCGAACTAAAGCAGGAAAGAAGAGAGCAAAGTGGTTAAACTACTGCAAACATACTGTGTGTATTCTGTGACTCTGATGTATTGTACCTGTTCCACAGAGCCACCAGGGCGTACTCGTGCAGGTCAGGCGGCCCCTTCTTGTTGTCGGTGGAGACGGCAGCCTTGGACATGCGGAGCGGCTTCATGCCGTAGGTGCTGGCGTGGTCGGTGATGTAATTGTAGAGCTGATGAGCCGTTATCATCCCCGTGGAGATGGAAAAGCTCCCTGATGTAGATAAAGATCAGAGACTCTCAAAGAGATAATCAAAACCTCTCCCACTCCTTCCTGCCAACCCACAGCGCCATTAAACCCTTCAGGTGAAAACATGATGATGGAAATATCTATCTTTATCTCTTGAATGACTCAGAAAGGTTTCTGCTGTTAATTAGTCATCTGCTTTTCTCTCTTTTTCTTTTACTAATAACGTTGTGTGAGCCGAGCAGATGTGAAATGCTGCCCCTGATTTCTTCCAAGCACCTGGCCAAGTAAAATATATTGTGTACTTATCTCTAGCGGTAGTTTATTAAACATAAATTAGATATACATACCCTAAACTAAAAATACTGCGTCACACCAGCTTGTGTGGTATCAATATTGAAATATTACATTATATTTCATAAGGTTAAGCTCTTATCTTAAGCGACCCACAATAAGAGAAACTCAGAACAGCAAGACATGCAGATGTATCACTTAAGCCAAACTATTGTAAGAGCTGGTGCATTAGTCCTAATTTACATAAATATTTGAGGTACTGCAAAACATTTTGAGTTTATTGGCCAAGGCTTAAAAAAGAAGTGGGTTTTCAGTCTGCAACAGAAGATTGTGCTGTCTCGATATCAATGGGGAGCTCTTTCTATTATTTTGGAGCCATGATAGCAAACATCAGTGTTTCTCTGTAAAGGGGCCCTATTCTGCTCATTTTAAGATCATATTTGTATTTAGTGTCTCTACTGTCTCCATGCTTTAATGTTCAAAAAGCTCTTTATTTTATCTCATGCTGCCTGTGCTGCAGCACCTCTTTTCACCCTCTGTCTGAAACCAGAGCCCAGTCTGCTCTGATTGGTTAGCTGACCGGTCAACCAATTTGAGATGTCCCCTCTGTGCAGTTTCTCATTCTTTTCATTTCTCACATAAAACGTTGGGGTACACAACCTTTCTGGATTCACAATTTTGGCAAGTAGACTGCCACTTTTAATCCACTGTGAGCTAATCTCATGTTTTTTGCCGAATATGTTTCTCTTTCCAGCGCACACCTTTGGTGAGTTTGCCTATTTATTCTACATGTTTGGAGCAGTTGGGAGTGACTTTAATATGACTTTGTGCTAAAAAGTCACCTTGGAAGACATGGTTGCGTCCAAACTTGGGAATATCGGGGTGATGTGAGATGAAGTCGTCCAGGAAGTCGGTGAGCTGGTAGCCCTGGCGGAGCGTCATGTGGCAGCCGACCAGGTACTGGTGAACCACTCGCAGGTGGAAGTCGTAGCTGAAGGAGTGAACGTGCATCAGGTCCCGCACCTTATCACACTCCTCAGTGAAGAGCATGGAGAGCTAAAACAGAGGGTGGGGGGCACAGTCAGCACCAGCACAGAGAGAAAGTCACAGGGAAAAACAAGTCTTCAAGTACCTCCAAGCTCAAGTCTGGCCAATTTCATTACACACATCACTGGTAAATGAATAGAATCTGGCACTGAGCAGCACTGTTTCTGCCTGCTTATCTGTGTAATCATCAGCTCTATGCAGTGACCTGCTTTGCTTTTGCTTTGTGCGGTGCACCTTAAGGCCCTGTTGGCTCTGACTCCCACACCTTGGTGAGAGCCTTTTGTAAGCAACTTGATATCAATCAGATTCATAATAGAATCTTATTTAATTAAATCCAACATCAAAGGGGGGCTGACACAAGCATTAATTGCAAATGTAAATGGCTGCAGTGAGTGTGCAGTTAATTACAGCCCAATAACAAGTGTGCCTCTTGCTTTTACTTTCATCCGGACCATTTGCCTGGAACCTATACAAATAGGCTTTATTCAATCAAAGAGGCAAGAAGAACTGCGTGGCTCTCTTTAGCTGGAGAAAACTTTCATCAATGTCGGTGTCTGGAACCTTTCAGCACCTTTTCCTGGCTCAACACTTTCAGAAACTAGCATAAGGGCAGGAGACGTTCCCCTTCATCACTTCAGAGATAAGAATATTATCTTCTTTTGCACAGAGGAATGAAAAGATGAACTTTTCTTCTCACCCGTGGTGTTCATGCAGTCTGGCAGACAAATTAGTTGTGACCTCTTAGCCTGCTATCGACAGAGCCAGGAGGCTGCTGGGACTTCATAGATCTCTTTAGCTCAGAGGTTATACATTTCCTCTTGACTATGAAGCTCATATTGAATACTTCCTAACCTGTAATCCCAAACGGTTCATGTTCAAGCTAATTTAACACCCTGTGTAACTTTGACAAGAACACATTGTAGAGTAGAGTCACGGAGCTGGTCTCACAAGTGGAATTACTATACATGACAGTGGCTGCATTGATGGCAGAAGCTGTAATCATATGGGGTCAAACAAGAAGAAGACAATACACAAAGCAAGTTGATTGAAGAAGGACAAGAACCATTGGCATTTTACTTTTCAGTTTGTTCTCCTGTACTTACCGTCCTCAAAAAGCCAAAACAATTAAACATGCATTTTAAACAAACACAATGTAATTTTAGTGGAAAGTAAGTATTTTTCACACAGAAAGCGTGTACAATGATCTGACAAAACCTCTTTAGGTTGTTCCTAGATATTCATTATTTATAATTAATGTGGATTGTGTTCTTCTGGCGAGCACCGTAGCCAAGATTATACAAGTATTAAGATCATGAATCCAAGTTAATTCAAATACACATTTTATAATAAAGTATTACAGGCATTACGAATAATGTGAACACATTTCAATGAGAAATGTTCTCAAACCACACATGCCTTTGTGGATTTGTCTGGGTTTCTTTGATAACTTTGACCTTTTTTGTGTCTATAAAATAAAATAATATATGAATAATAATATGAAAACCTATTATAAGTAAGATAATTTTCTTCTTTTATTGGTTATAACCACTGAACACAAGGGTTCGATCATATATAGTTAGCAGTTAGCTTGCTAACTACTACAGCAAGCTAGTTTAACAGTCATAAATTGTTAAAGCCAGCTAGCTAGCCGTAAAGGGACATTTATGTTTTTACATGTCTTCAATTTCACATGTGAAATGAAAACCAAGCCAATATATATTCTCAAACTTCAACTTTGGAAAATGTAAACTTTGGAACATCAAATACTTCCCTCAGCAGATTTGACCTATTTAAGCCAGCGCTAGGCAGCCTGGGATTCGTACCCGCTCAAATAATAGGTAATTGAAAAACGTTTATCTCTATCATTTAAATTTGAATGAATTATAGTTAACTATTTTCTTTTATTGGCTATAACAACCGAACACTAGTGTTCAATCTTATATTATTTAGTTAGCTTGCTATCTATCACAGCATGCTAGTTTAACAGTGTCAGCTAGCTAGCTGTGATGTTAAATGTGAATGATGTTTTCACACTTTTTCATTTTCACATGTGAAACCCACATGCCAATACAGTACATGAAAACAATTTTGAATCAATATAGTGCTATGTAATCGAAGCACATTTCACAATCTGTCAATATGATCATCTTTAGCGAGCAGAGCAGCAGCAGCAGCCCCATGTTTTTCATTTAAACCCTGGAGGAAAGTTATAGCTCCAATATATCACTGGCAACCAAAGATGCAAGAGAAAATATGATAAGATTGTCAGAGAGAGGGCAGAGGGGCCAGCAGGAGTTGAACGAACACTTAGAGAACACAAGCGGAGACACCCAAACCAGCAAGCACGGACCACAGAAGCCCTGATAAAAGTTGAAAGGAGCAGAAAATCACAGCGCAGCGGGACTCAGACCTGAAACTCAAAAAAAGGAGTAACACCTGACCTTTGAGTTCCTTATTTGGTCAGTCTTCATAGTATGTGTTAGCAACTGTAGCTCCTACATGACAGAACACTGAGACCCATTCATTCCCAAAGAGACAAAAACACAGATATGGAGGTTTGGAAAGAAAGATGGCAGCAAGCATAGCGGCAGGGGGGGGTTCGGGGGGGATGAAGCCTGATTGTAGGGAGACACCCCTCCCGTGAGAATGGGACATACCGCACAGTCAGATACTGGGGTGGCATCTGGGAACGGCTTGCAACGAGGTTTGGTGAGGAGGCTGCCCTGATGGAGAGATGACATGAGGTGGGACTAGGCAGACACACTGACACACACACATCCTGACACTCACACACAAACAGATGGATGAAAGGGAAGACTGAAGACATACTACAAGAATAAATAAGAACATGTTTTTCCATACTACAAAAATGCGATGAGACACATTACATACACACGTTAGAGCTGTGGGAAGGCATTTGATAAGGCTGGTGCACATATTGAAAACCTTGGGCCGTTCACTTAAGAGTAACCAAGTATTCCACAAGTCGACGGCTATCACCATGAGACAGCACTGCAGGTACAGTACAGTACAGTAGTTTTGCGTGTAAAACACAATGCATGAATATACAGACATTACATATTTCCTTCTATATTTAATAACCTGTTGTGTTACGGGCCGTCTCCACGGCAGCGTTAAAAAATCTTGAAACGCTTCTGCCCATTCACTTTGAATGGGGTGACGTCACTTTTTTTCGCTTTCGCCGAAATGCATTGTGGGCAGGCGAGCGGAGATTCTCAGGATTTTCAAGATCCAAAGTTGAACAATGTTCAACTTTTGAAGCTGAGGAGGAAGCGTCAGCCAATCAAATCCCGTGTACGCAAATCTGACAGTTCAAGCTCTAGCCAATCAAACGGCGTGTATGCTGGGAGAGACATACCGCAGATCATTTCCTCATATTCCAAAAAATGGAGGAGAAATTAGCGGTAGCGAATCAATCACCCGGTGCTTTATGACCAGACCTACCGGGATATAAACCGGAGGAGCCAGGCATGGAGGGAGGTGGCAGAGACAGTGGTATGTTTTCGCCTGTTTTGGGGAGTTTATATCCAGTTTACTTCGGGCTTTTTGGCTTCGTATGTCGCGGGCGGGAGATTCATGTGATTGGTTGATCGCAAAAAAATCCCCAAGCTTCAGATACGCCCACCTCCAAGATTTTTTTAACGCTGCCGTGGAGACGGCCCGTTATGGTGCAGGAATGAGTCCCTAAAACATGCAATTGAGTTAGGTCATGAGGTCTGTGATTAACACAAGCTGATATTTAATATGACATAAATACATAAGTAAGTCTACATTTGAGAATCGCTGAATCGCCAAACATTAGCCGCCTTTAGCTTAGCAGTGGTGATCTGAAGTAATGTGGCTTTTTACTTTTTCATTTACACTACAAAAATATAAAGTGGTGTTATTGTGTGGAGATTATCCTGCTGAAGAAAATGTGTAAGTATCATAAACATGTGTTTGACAAACATCTTATGCAATGCTAACTTCTGGGTCGGCCTACAAAAATACTTCATCACTGCACCACAGACGTAACTATCGTTCTATTTCGTCCCTACTGACCGCCAGAGGCGGTGCTTTTAGCACCATGTCATGAAGAATCCAAGCCCTGGCTCACTACTGGAAGCAGCGGAGCTCGGCAAAAGGACCACGCCCAAAGAATGGGGAGTGGCGACATTAACCCGATAACTGGAGAATGTGCCAGAAGACGCCCACGACGCCGCGGCGCAGATGGTCTCCAGGGGCGCCCTCTCGGGGCAGCCCAAGATGTTGAGATGCTCCTTGCAGTGGTATCTCAGCCCAGATGGCAGGGGGGCGGCCACTGGCCCCGTAGGCATGTGAGATGGTATTGACGACCCAGTGGGGCAGCCACTGGTAGAGGGCACACCTCCTTTAGTGCCGCTATGGTAAAAACAAGAGTTGCTCCGACTGCCGTATACAGGCAGTAGCCTCGATATTTGCCCTTTGGGCACCCACAGGGCACAGCAACTTCGACGTGCCGTTCTCCCGAATGTCAAAGCGTGCCAGCTGGGCAGGCTGATTGAAGTGGGTTTGTGCAAGCACCCTGGGCAGGAATGCCAAGGGCAACACCTGAGAGTCCCACCTCGGGCATGTGTCGTTTATGGAGATGACATGTAACTCCCCGACTTGCCTCCCTGAGGCCATGGCAAGCAGAAATGCTGCCTCCGTGGGCAGCCACCAAAGCCCCACCTGGGCCAGGGGCTCGAAGGGAGGAGATGATAGGGCATCCGGCAGCAGGGGCAGGTCCCAAGCCGGAGCCCTCGGGGTGCTAGGGGGACGTTGCCGTAAAGCCCCTCTTCAGGAAGAGGGACACAGACCTGAGGCACCCCGCCGTGGCGCCGTCGACCCGAACATGTCGGGCAGAAATAGCAGCCACATAAATTCAGAGTGGAGTGAGAACGTCCACTATCTAGAAGGGACTGCCGTCTGGGCAACAGTGTACCTGCTGTCCCAAGGAACATGCATATTCTTGCCCCTCAGTTGGGGTAGAAAGTACGTGAGTGCAAGCTGCACAGCCCGAAGCTCTAGTACGTTGACATGGCGTGCACCCTCCTGGGCAGACCACTGACCCTGAGCGGTCCTGCCCTGCCGCACTGCACCCCACCCTAAGAGACATGCACCTATGGTGACGGTCTCCTGGCGGGATGGGATGGCGCCCATGGGCACGCCCATCAGGAGATAGACCCTGCCCCTCCAGCGTGACAGAGAGTGGAGACAACGCTGCAACGCTCTGACTTTCCTGTGCCTGTGCCACTTGGCATCCAAGAGAAGGCTGATCAGCCACATCTGCATGGGGCACAACGACAGCGGGCCTAAGGGCCCAACGGCTGAGGCAGCCGTCAGTC
Source organism: Trematomus bernacchii (assembly GCF_902827165.1). Lineage (NCBI taxonomy): Eukaryota > Metazoa > Chordata > Actinopteri > Perciformes > Nototheniidae > Trematomus > Trematomus bernacchii. The sequence continues at coordinate 24,846,889 of NW_022987739.1, forward strand.
TGCCCAAGGGCCGGAGGAACTGAATATCAGGCACCCTCTTGCCCGGCCCGCGGGGAAGTAGGCATCCCTAAAGTCCACGGTTGCGAACCACTCCCCCTGTGCATGTGCTGCGGTCAGCATATGGAATGGCAGCACCTCCAGGAATCTGTCGATTCCTCTGAGGTCCAAGAGCAGGTGAAATCCGCCGACTTTCTTGGCCACGAGAAAGTACGCAGAGTAGAACCCCCTGGGCTAAGCAGAGGGTCTACTGGCTCGATTGCCTCCTTGGGCAGAAGGACGGACAACTCTTGGGCTAGAGCTAGGGCATCTGCCGGATCGCTGATGACTGTCATTTTGGCCCGGCCGAAGGCTAGGGGCCGGAACTGCGGTTCGTACCCCTGGGTTAAGGTGAAAACCCCCCAAGGGCCGGAAGTACAGACAGCCCAGTAGCTGAGCTGCTGCTGGGGGGAGGCCGGTAAGGCTCTGAGGCACGAGGCCGCCTAGAAGGCCGGCAGCCGGGGGCACAACGGATGAGTGGGCCGCTGGGACCTGCGCAGACCACCACTGTAAGCTGGTGGCTGAGTGCGGCTGCTAGAGGGGCCCCTGGGCCTGCTGGGAGTGGGCACAGGCCTATAAAGACCCGAGAGCTGCTGCCTGGTCTGCCTAGCCTGGGCAGCACGCTCCAATGCCTACAGGGCAGCTGCCCCAAACAGCTCCCCTGACTCGACTGGCACACTACGGAGGACATGTCTCCGACAGTGGTGACTAAGCAGGCCAAACCTGGCGACGAGTCTGCACCAAAAGGACATGACTCGTCCCAATTCCCTAGCATTAGGGCAAAGGCTTGCAGTGATGCATCACTGAGGCCCAGCAAAGAAGGCTCAGCCGGAGCCTGCTGCAGAGAGGTAGAGACAGCCAATATCAGATGGGAGAGGGAGTTCCCGTGCCGCTGTGTCGTAGGCCTTACAGAGCAGCTCGTTTGTGACCCTGCACTGAGGCCGAGGGCGCCTGGCATCCGGGGCCAGAATCGGGGAGGCGATGGCAGGCTCAATGGATGGCAAGCGACCCAGCCCCACCCTCGCCGGATCCTGCATGGCAGCAGAGTGGGAGAGGGCCCTGGTGTGTCTCTAGCATGCATGGAGCTCCCTCAGGTACTCCTCCAAAGGAGGAACAGTGGGAATGAAAGGGGCAGGGTTATGCCTGAAGAAGGCGCTAGCCTGGGTCGGCCTGCAGAACCTGAAGCTGCAAGCGTACCAGGGCCGCACGAATAATGGCCGCCATGGAGCCGTCCTCCGTGCCCTGCAAAGAGCTCTGAGCAGAGGAGTGGGGAGCCTCTTCGGGGGTGAGCGGGGCCCCGCCCCCCCCTTTTCAAGAAGCGGTTCAGCCGGAGCCGCTAGCGACATGGCATCCTCAAGCAGAGGTGAGGCAACCGAAGGCGGGCCAGGCGGCAAGCTAGTAGCCCCCACACCGGCCCCTGGCTGAAGGGCCAACAGGAGCGGCTTTGTCTGCTCCATGATGGCAGCTAACCGATCCACCTTAGGGGACAGCCCACATGAATGAGCCATTCTGTGGGTAGCCAGATGCAGCATAGCCGGGAGCGGGTGCGGGAACACAGCCTGCACCAGCTACCTGTTTAACGGAAAGAGTAGAGCGGTGCTGCTACTCGCCGAACAGAAAGAGGGATGTAATTACACCCACGTTACCGGCAGAGGGCGAGAGCGCTGCCTTCGCCTAGCTGGATTAATAAACAAGGCAGTCTAGCATCTACCAGGAGCGGGGGCGAGAACACTGCCTTCACTGGTTAAGTTCGAGACGAATGCCAGATGCAGCGTAACCGGGAGCGGGTGCGGGAACACCGCCTTCACCAGCTACCTGCTGAACCGAAAGAGTAGAGCAATGCTCCTACTCGCCGAATACAAAGAGGGATGTAACTACACCCACGTTACCAGCAGAGGGAGCGGGAGCGAGAGCACTGCCTTCACCTAGCTGGATTAACGAACAAGGCAGTTTTAGCGTCTACCAGGAGCGGGGGCGAGAGCACTGCCTTCACTGGTTAAGTTTGAGACGAATGCCAGATGCAGCGTAACCGGGAGCGGGGTGCGAGAACACAGCCTTCACCAGTTACCTGCTGAACGGAAAGAGTAGAGCAATGCTCCTACTCGCCGAACACGAGAGGGGTGTAATGTCCTACACCCACGTTACTAGCAGAGGGAGCGGGGAGCGAGAGCACTGCCTACACCTAGCTGAGTAAATGAAAGTGCAAGGCTACTAGCAGAGGGAGCGGGGAGCGAGAGCACTGCCTTCACCTAGCCGAGTAAACGAAGCACGGAGCTACCAGCAGAGGGAGCGGGAGCGAGAGCACTGCCTTCACCTAGCTGGATTAAATAAAGAAGTTCAACAGGACAGTTTAGCCGGGCGGCTGCTGCTAGAATCAAGTACACGTCTACCAGGAGCGGGGGCGAGAACACTGCCTTGACTGGTTGAGTCAGAGACAAATGCCAGATGCAGCGTAACCGGGAGCGGGTGCGGTAACACAGCCTTCACCGGCTACCTGCTGAACGGAAAGAGTAGAGCACTGCTCCTACTCGCCGAACACAGAGGGGGATGTGAATGACCTACACCCACGTTACTAGCAGAGGGAGCGGGAGCGAGAGCACTGCCTACACCTGGCTAGATTAAACGAAGAAGCTTAACAGGGCAGCTTAGCCAGGCAGCTGCTGCTAAGAATCAAGCAGCACGCCGAACACGCCAGATGTTAGCCAAGTGGCCGCTGCTAATAGCCAGAGTGATACGTTACAGGGCAACGTTACCGGGAGCGGGAGCGAGAGCACTGCCTTCACCAGCTGAGTTAAATAATGAAGCTAAACGGTCCATGCCAGTGTTAATTTTGGCAGCTGTTTTTGATTTAGTCTTAGTCTTAGTCTTTAGACGAAAATGGTAATTAGTTTTAGTCACATTTTAGTCATTTCTATCCTTCATAGTTTTAGTCTAGTTTTAGTCGACGAAAACTCAAAACGTGTTAGTCTAGTTTTAGTCGACGAAAACTCAAAACGTTTTAGTCTAGTTTTAGTCGACGAAAACTCAAAACGTTTTAGTCTACTTTTAGTCGATGAAAAATTACATTTTAGTCAACTTTTAGTCAAAATGTTTTCTCTCTTTAAACCAATTCAGTTAGGCAAATACAGGTATCTGAAATTGTAATCAAGGTGACAGCACCAAGTGTTGAAATTCGTAAAGCAACATTTCACTCTCTTAACACTTTACTTGTGTAATATCTAGGGATGGGTATCATTAAGGTTTTCTACGGTACTGCTAGTCTTATCAATACTGCTTATCGATCCGGTACTTTAACGGTATTCTTGTATTTACTTTTTGTTATTTTTTAAAGGAAAAAACTAACAAATTGTTAACCGAATTAATTGCTTTATTTAAAATGTGAAATAAATTAAATATATATAATTATGTTAAAATATTGTACTGTACTTGAGTAAAATGTTGAGGTACTTGTACTTTACTGGAGTATTTAAATGTTTTGCTACTGTGTACTTCTACTCCACTACAGTTCATAGTTAAATGGTGTACTTCTACTCCACTTCATGTATTTAATACCTTTAGTTACTTTACAGATGTGGATGAATGATGTGAAATATAATCAAGTGTTAACTCAGACTTTAGTAAATTCACAAGCTACCCTGCAGTATACAGATATATAATATATCATTCAAACTAGCTGCACCTTTACCAGCTTTGAGAACACTTTAATGATCAATCATTATAAAACATATCATATATATTATTCTGAAATGGAACAATCTGCACAATGACTACTTGTACTGTCGCTACTTTAAATATATTTTGATGATCATACTTTGACTTGAGGAACTCTTCCTACACTATGGTATTTTTTTACTTAGCGACAAGATCTGAGTACTTCTCCCACCTCTGCACACCTGATGTGATAACGTTACTCGTAATTGGGGCAACAGAGCTACGAGTTAAGGAAGTCGAAAATTGTGCATTTCTCCGACTGAATATGACACCTTTTGGCCGGCTGTTTGGACAGACTACTCTACTCGTGTCAACGCGCTAACGCGAAAACATGGCAAACGAGCTTTGTCCACATCGAGCCTTGTAGTGTCTCTATACTTCTGAACGCTCCGTCCCCGGCAGATCTCTGTGTGCCGCTGCAGCGTGTCTGTTAGGCCCCGCCCCCCGCACACAGAGAGACACAGGGAGATCGCTCTTCTGGAGTGAAGAGAGCGGAAATAATGATATTGCAAGTTAGAAATGTAAGATGCATTTTGACAGACAAGACGGGCAATTGGGGGAAAATATGCTGCATTTTGAATGTCCGCTAGTCCACCATTAACACCTTAGTCCCGTCTCGTCTCGTCAACGAAAACTAAATATACATTTCGTCAAATTTTCGTTATCAAGAATCTATTTTTAGCTCGTTATCGTCTCGTCTTAGTCATGTAAAAAAGGTCGTTGACGAACATTTTTCGTCATAGTTTTCGTTGACGAAATTAACACTGGTCCATGCAAGGTGTTAGTCAAGCGGCTGCTGCTAACAATCAAGCGAAATCAAGTCAAAAAACACAATGTTTAAGACCAGATAACTAGCTTCCAAAGAAGAGAACAGCACAGAGCTGTAGTTACAGTAGTAACCATGGCCAGCCTACACGGCCTAGAACCGTAGTTACAGTAGTAACTATGGCCAGTACTTACACGGCTTAGACCCGTAGTTACAGTAGTAACTATGGCCAGTACTTACGCGGCTTAGAACCGTAGTTACAGTAGTAACTATGGCCAGTACTTACGCGGCTTAGAACCGTAGTTACAGTAGTAACTACGGCCAGTATTTACAAGGCGTAGACCCGTAGTTACAGTAGTAACTATGGCCAATACTTAAACGGCTTAGAACCGTAGCTACAGTAGTAACTATGGCAAAAGTAACCGTGGCCGGTGAATGGCCACACATGCGGAGCACACAGCACACACAGTGAAGATTGTTCTCCGCATCTACCCATCCTAGTGCTAGGAGACTAGCACTAGGAGTGGTAAATACAACAATATAGCGCTACTGCAGTCGCTGAGAATGAAGCTAATTAGCTTCTAAGGAATAGAACAGCCCACAAGAACCATGGGCCATGGTTACAGCAGTAACCATGCCGTAGTTGCATGGCCTAGGACCGTAGTTACAGTAGTAACTCTGGCCAGAACTTACCTTACTCTCTGCACCTAACAAAAAACAGGCAAATTATGGCACTGTGGGCTTTCCATACCATTTAATGAGAGACGCAGCGAAAGCTGGGAACTCAAATGCTAAAGATAGCTCGGGCACAACGCCACAAGCAAAACTTTCGAAAGAGCATCATAAGGGCAACTTTATGGGAGAGGAGGCGAGAACACTGTCGTCACCAGAAAGTAGCCCGACAATAACAAGACAGCAATCAGGACAACTTAGCTGGGAGAGGGTGCGGGAACACAGCCATCACCACAAGTTGACACGAACCTGTCCGTCGAGGCTCTGCACGGCGCACCGCCGGCCACAGCTCCTGGAGGACGCGTTAACAACCCGTAGCTCCGACTATCAGTCGCGAAGCTCCCCGCGGCCAGCTGTATGCAGAGAAATCCCTCAGATCAAACGTTCAAACCTGAACGCTGTAGGCTGCAAGAATGCAGCCACGGTACTCTCGCGCAGCGAGAAGATGAAAGGAACAGATCCTCTGATGACACTGGCTGATATAGCCGGTGTCACGTGGGTCACAGGTGACTTTGTTGATATTGGTACTCGTACTGCGCATGCGCACGATGGACATATCCAGTGCTAAAAGCACCGCCTCTGGCGGTCAGTAGGGACGAAATAGAACTCACATCAAAGTGTAAATCTGAAAATGGATCAGTCACAGGTGGGAGAGAATGGAAACAGTTTGTGAAATAGATCAGGATTTAGGTGAGAAATTAAGCTGTGGGTTGGTGGCAGACGGGATTAGAGTTACATCTGAAGGCCTTAAATCCTTAAAAAATGCAAAATCACAGATGGGAGAAATTGCCTCTCTGATTATGTGGAGTCAAATCACAGCTGTATGAATAGAATACATAGTAGAGTTCCTGAGCCATCTTAAAACATATATATTCAAATGTACAGGAAACTTTTTGTACCATAACATTTCTTACACATCTATTTTCAGAAGAATAATTTAGAAAATGATATCAAAAAACGTTCTATTTTCTGGTCAGCTCTGTCAGACAGTTTGTTGCCGGCTCACAGAAAATGTTGAGGAAAAATATCCTAATGTTTAATGCTGAATGAAAGATTTGCACATTCACCCCTGAGAGCAAATTCTACTTAAATAAATTGATTTCGCTACATATTTTCATATAAAATGCTGATGTTCGCTGCCATGTTTATCTTAACATTAAGTCATAAAAGCAAAGAACCCTTAACTGAAGGTAAACATAAAAAAACATGCAGGCAAATGAATAACACTGTATGGATTTCTTAATGAGTCCACATAGTTGTGCTGAGAGGAAATGATAAGATACACTGCCAAACTCAATATTGTGTCAGAGATTCCTCATTTCCAGACTCTACTCCCCTGAAAAACACAGCATCAGTTGGTAGTATAAATGCTTATAAATAACAAATGTAAATGTTCTCTTGGTCGTATCTTTCCGTGATAAAAGATGCCCACAATGTGGATCCATCTACTGCAGATGCACAAGTACTGAGAGAGAGACCAACAATGTTATTTTTAGTCTTTCCACCGGATTAATCAAATATATAAATATATATTCAGCATATCCTTCCATAACTGTGATTCTATGATCAAACACCTCCCCTATGGGTGAACTAGAGCAACGAGCCCAAGTTACACAAACTGTATCAACATACAGTATAACCCCTAGGAAGAAGACATCACACTACTGACAATACATGATTGCTGTAAAAACATCACAGCAATCTCAGGCGCCAAATGTCATTGTTCAGAAAGTAATCCCACTACAATGTCATAAGGACAAAATAAAAATAAACTAAAGCAGCAAATATACTGAAATATGCTCGCAGAAATTAATATATCATTATGGTATACATTTGTCAGCAGTTTCCCATATTGAGAGATGTTAGGTGTCTTTTAGTACCACACAGTAGACATTGATATACCTAACAAGGTGGAGATTGTCCTTAGAGTAGTCATTTTCTAACTGCAATTATTTATACCAAACAAATAAAGTTTGTAGCAAGTCCCTGAAAAGAGCTCTGGGACATCTTGCTGACCCCTGAGACCCCTCAGAGAAGTCCCAGCATGCTCCAGTAAAACCACTGTTCTACAAGGAGATCAGTACACATCCTTCTCACGTGTCAAACATATGCATTGAATCACTTTGTATGCCATAACTCATGCGCTCTCTTTCATGCTTTTAATCACTGCAGATCCCCAGAGAAGAGAAGGCACAGCTCAGTTTGCATATTTACCTGGGAGTTGACTGTCTGGCCCATGGGGATGCGGGAACACTCCAGTGCATACTGCTTCACACAGAAGTAACACCCCTGGCAGCAGGATAAGGAGAACGTGTAATTACTTGAAAGTCAACAATCCTGGATCTATTCATATCTTCTGGGGAAAGTAAACATTTTACTTTGTGTAATATATGGCTCTTCAGGAACTCTGTCTATGAATTAGTGATTATCTCAGCTTGGGCTTGGCACTATAACCAGGTAACAGAAAGTATACACAATACACTTTGGTGATCGATTTAAAGTGTACACGTTTATACCAAGCAGGTTGAATTAAAGATGCTACTAAGTTTCATGGGAAGTGTAGGATTTAGTCTTTAGCATCAGACAGTTGGTCTTACACTTTAGTCTAGAGCAGACGTGTCAAACTCAAGGCCCGCGGGCCAAATGTGGCCCGCCACGTCATTTTATGTGGCCCGCGAGAGCTCGCAAAGAATATAAACAGTTTATTATACGGTTACATGCCGTTTAAGCACGTTGCCCATAAACTGCATGTCCCAAAATGCATTTCGTTTTGTGACGTGCGCACTGAAGCGACTTCCTATCAGCAGCGGCACTCTGAGGCGGTGAGTGACCAGTGTGTGACTGTGAGTGACACAGAGTTGAAGGAACAGAATTTACAGCGGCACAGAGACACCAAACACGGAGCAAAGTCTGCTTCAGCAACCGAGACAAGCAACTCCAGTCCCAGAACAAACAGACAGAATGACCCGCTCTTTAAGAATCAGTCGGTGTTGCTGCGGCTCAGAGACACACATGGATTTATTATGTTTTAGAAAAACTCGCGTTACGGTTATTTCCGGTTTCTGGTTGATTAAAATATATGAGGTCTTGGCTTGCAGAGTATGAACGTCTTTTTGCTATATTCAGACGATAAATACTTATAAATACTTGTGTAAAGTTTGTAAAGGAAGGAGGAAAACTTCCGCGATCCCTGTCCCCTCTCACTCTGTTCCTCCTCAACACGCCGCCGCCCCCCCCCCCACTCACTGCTTACTGAAATAGTGAGTGACAGGTGATAGTAACACAGCAGGATCTGGGACAGGGGGTTCTCAAAGTCTTGGCTTTCAGACTATTAAAATATTATTGCTGAATTCAAATGAAATATAGCCTACTTAAATAATGCTTGATATACAAAAGAAAAATACTTTATTATTCACAAAAAATAGATTTCACAAACATTGTATCTCTTTTTGATAAGATATGATGAGGCTAACTAAATTTCATAAATTCATGGGATTTATGTAACGGTAAGAGAGTGAAATGTTAGTCTGAGCCCACATACAGTATTTTTGTGTCTACGTGCACAATACATTAATGCACAACCATGTGCTTTCAGACGTAGTTATTGCCAAAACCAATAATACTCCAATGCAGAGGCAATATTGTTATACAGTATAAAACATTATTTTGATATTTATATATGTATATTTATATAGTGTTAAAATTACAACCGGCCCTTTGAGGGCAACCATAATGCTGATGTGGCCCGCGATGAAATTGAGTTTGACACCCCTGGTCTAGAGCTATGGTCCCCAGAGAATTACCTCAAATGACACTGGGGAAACTCTGACTTTTCATCCAATACCGTCATCAGGTCAACATTTGAATGTGTTTGATACCCTGGTTAATGACAAAATACCTGCTAACCATTAGCCTTAGCTGCTCCTTAGCTCATTTTAGGATGCTTACACAATTAATTAAACTGGTGAACATCAATCCTGCTAACCATCAGCATGTTATTTTGCCTTTGTAAGTATTTTAGTATGCTGATGTTAGCATTTAGCTGCTAGCATCTCTGTGCTTAACTACAGGAGCTGATAGGAGGGCCTTTGACTAAGGCCAGAATTATTGGACTTATTTTAGGAATTGCATTGATCCAGTGGTGTACAGTCAATACAAAAAAGAAAACATGAAACCACTTGACTTGGCAATTCAATACAAATATACATGAATGTCATATTGTGCTATCTTTGTTATTTAGAGATGCATCATAAACATTTTGCAATTGTATTGAAACAAAGATGAATAATGCTTTAAAATGAAAAGGTACCTTTGCGACAATAACAAATAAGTGAGCACAATGCCCTTCATGATCTTCTGCTCACCTGAAAAGCCAGTTCCATCAGCACGATGCCCCCTGGCAGCGCCCTCTGGAGGTGGTACGCAGTAGTGCCAGATGCTATGGCCTGCCAAGTTAAATCACAGTCACAGGTTGTCAAATGAAGGTGTTTGAAGGCAGATACAGCTGACATTATATGCTGCTTTTTCATTTCAGTAAAAAGGAAGAACAACTACATTTTGTGATTAAGGATGTCTACTGTTTCAATCATACACAATTGGCTATTTAACACTAATGAGATGGAAATCATTAAACAGACTTCCTTTGCTCTGTAGATTAAAGAAATGTTTAATAATTTACAGCATGAAAAAATCCAATACGCATTAAAAATCTCTTCCAAGAAGAATTAACTTACCAGATAACTTACCAGGTAAATAAACATTTAAAATCAGTCTTTAAAAGGCAAGAAAATTACAATTACATTTTTTTTATTAAAAAGTTAAATAGAATAATACAGGTGCAAAAATGCAAGAACAAAAGTTAAAGTGCAGTGTAACATATAATGAGTTATCTCATTCAGTTGAAGAAAAACTGAAAAGTCTTCAGCCTGGATTTAAAAAAAGTGAGAGTTTCAGGTGACCTGCAGGGTTCTGGCAGTAAACACTAAAACGACCTTCTGGAAGAGCACTGCAGAAGATTGCTCGGTGGTTGAACCGGTGTTCAAAAAGCTTTTATTGCCCTGACAGTGTCTAGTATAGTTGTCGTAAAACATTATTTGGGATTTCACCCTGGACTCTGCCGTGTGCTTTTGTGTGTGTGTGCTTTTGTGTGTGCTTTTGTGTGTGTGTGTGTGTGTGTGTGTGTGTGTGTGTGTGTGTGTGTGTGTGTGTGTGTGTGTGTGTGTGTGTGTGTGTGTGTGTGTGTGTGTGTGTGTGTGTGTGTGTGTGTGTGTGTGCGAGGGGATGCTGCACGTGTTACCATTGAGTACAGAAAAAACAACCTATTTGGAACCAGTTTCCGTTCTGAACCTGGCTACAGAGGACTACCCTACGTGTGAAGTTTTTAACTAAAGGGAAAAGAAGCTTTAGTCCAAAGCACCTTCACTGATGTTAGCAGCAATGAAAAGGTTACCACTATGTGTCAAAAAAATGCTTCATGTTTCCTGAACGCCCAGTGGCTAGTGGAGCACTACACTCTTTCTTTTCATTTCTACAGCACCACATTCTATCTCTATTAACACTGTTTTAGGAAGCATTATATATTAAATTCTACAACTAAACTTTTTAAATTCTATACCCAAATTAACTATTCCTCACAGCACAGCTCTAAGTCCTTATTTCTAGAGAAATTCTTTATCGCATTGTGAGCACATTGTCTTCGTTTTAATATTGTGAACGCCGCACAACTATTTCTTCATATTTATATAATGATATAAATATTTCTCTATATCTTTAGTGGTATAAAGTTTTTTTTTTTTAATTGTTATATTTTTGGACCTTTTCTTACAATCAATGTGCACCATACACACCAGAGAAAATGTCTTGTATGTGTACTACTACTTGGCAATAAACTTGTTTCTGATTCTGCTTGTTATATCTGGTGTTAGATATTCCCGCTGTAGATTGGATACAGTTCGATTTTGCAAAAAGTAACTGTGTACTAACTAACTAGCAATAATCATAACAACTAACTCCAGCTTCTAAATATATATCTATGAATTAATTATGTCTTTTGGGGTTTTCCCTCTCCTGAAGTGTGTTATATATGTTTTTGTGCATGTAAATAGTCTGCAAAGGCTAAAATCCCAAACTTTAGTTTGCTCTCTGTATGACTGACTGAACTTTCTTGCAAGAAATAAAATATGAAAAAGACAGCTGAATGGTTTGATTCTTTATCCAAATCTGATGAATAAAACATCCACCACAACCCGTGAACACTGACCTTAGGGCTGTCCTCGCTCTTCTGCTTTACGTAAGAGAAAGACATCCTCCCTTCTGTGGACATAGAGTTCAGCATAGAAGCACGAGCCCGGGCGATGCTGTAAGAGATGGGAGGGGGGTGGGGGGGTGTAATGGTCAGTTAGGGTCTGGTTAAATAAGAGAGAACCGTGCAGAGCTAAGCCATAAGACATCATTCAGAGAATCACACGGTCTGAGCCTAGAAAGTGACAGGCTGCACTGCTGACATCTACCAGGGGCAGCAGAGCGGAGGGGGGGGGTCAGAGGTCAGGCACGGAGCCAAACACATATGATGACTAATGGATGAATAATGCTGACGCATGAGGTAGAGAGAGCAAGGAGTGATACTGCGTAACATATGGAGTTCTCACAAAGATGTTTATATTTCACAAGGCAAACCATTAGCTTTGGCTACTGTTAGCAATGTAGTGTAATTCATAAAAAAAGATTATGGAAACCATATCACCACTAATAAAACCACCGCGGCCCCTAGTAGACCCCCCCACACACAATAACACAGACTATAACACCCCTTGTTGTTTAATACCAAGTTACCAACCAGCTATGTGCAATATGTGCATTGTGCAATATATATATATGCCGTTAATAACTGTGCAATATATACCTGGCTGCTAAATCCTCAGAACTGTTACAAGATGTGTATTTTGTAAATTGTGTAACTTTTTTTATTATAATTTTTTTTTATCTTTAATACTTTCTTTTTTTTTTTTGCTGTAACAATGTACATTTCCCCTCTGTGTGACTAATAAAGGTATTCTGATTCTGATGGTTCAGGATGGTTTTACATGCATCTTAGAGCCTACTTTGATCGAAGGGAAAGCCTGTAATATAATGTGAAACACCGAAAAAAAAAAACGGTAGCTTGATATTCAACTTAAAGCGCAAAATAAAGAATATTTAGGGACAGACCTGCGCGCTGGAGACTGCGGTCGGACCTGCACCAGGATGAAGCCCATGCTCTGCAGGTACTGGACGTACTGCTGCAAGAAGGTGCTGGAGATGTCCTGCAGCCAGGCCTCCTCCTTCAGGCGGCTGGGCAGCATGTCGGCAGAGTCCGTGCTGTAGCTGCGGTCCCGACCCGACGCCGTGGAGTCGTTGGAGCAATGGCGTTTCTGGCACAGGGAACAGTGGACATAACTCAACCTCACAGAACTCTTTCAATGTATGCAGACCATTTTTTGTATACCATTATGTAGTTTAAGCAAACATAATGTATGCTAAACTTTGAGTAATAGCCAGTAGGCTAACCTAGATGCCTTTCTAAAAATAAGTGTAAGGCAAGGCAAGGCAAGTTTATTTATACAGCACCCTTCAGCACACGGCAACCCAAAGTGCTTTACAAATTAAAATAAAAGACAATTAAGAATAAATACAGTGGAAGCACATTATAAAATGGCATTTCAAAAGAAAAGATAATAAAATAAACACAACAGGTATAAAATACATGAATAAAAGCCATACTGCAGTGTGAATTTGAACAACTCATCCACATGCAGCGTCAAAAAGATACGTTTTTATTCTCGATTTAAAAGTATTAACAGTTGCAGCTGACCTGCAGGATTCAGGGAGTTTGTTCCAGATGGTCGGGGCATCAAAACTAAACGCTGCTTCTCCATGTTTAGTTCTGACTCTTGTAACAGAGAGCAGACCCGTCCCAGAAGACCTGAGACTCCGGGATGGTTCATACTTCTGCAGGAGATCGTTAATATAATTTGGTCCTAAACCATTAGTGCTTTAAAAACTAGCAATAGTACTTTAAAATCAATTCTTTGGTAGACTGGAAGCCAGTGTAAAGACTTCAGAACAGGAGTGATGTGATCCACTCTTTTTGTGTCAGTGAGGACTCGAGCAGCAGCGTTCTGAATCAGCTGCAGCTTTCTAATGGATTTTTTTTGTCAGCCCTGTGAATACACTATTGCAGTACTGAAGATAAAAGCATCGACAAGTTTTTCTAAATCCTGCCGTGACATTAGTCTTTTAATCCTAGATATGTTCTTCAGGTGATAGTATGCAGACTTAATAACTGTTGTAATGTGGCTGTTAAAACTCAGGTCCATCACTACACCCAGATTTCCAGCTTTATTAGTTGTTTTAAAGTCTGACGACTGAAGCTCTGCGATGACTTTTAATCGTTCCTCCTTTGCTCCAAAAACAATAATCTCAGTTTTTTGTTTGTTCAATTGGAGAAAGTTCTGAGTCATCCAGTCATTGATGTGCTCAATGCACTTACTCAGTGTTGTAATCGGAGAATAGTCTCCTGGCGTAATGTTTAAATAAATCTGGGTGTCATCTGCATAGCTATGATAACTTAGGTCGTTGTTTTTCATAATTTGAGCCAGTGGTAGCATATAGATATTAAAAAGCAGGGGTCCTAAGATGGAGCCTTGAGGAACCCCGCATGTCATACTTGTCAACGCTGATGTGTAGTTGCCTATAGAGACAAAGTTGTTTCTGTCCTTTAAGTAGGAATCAAACCAATTTAGAGCTGTTGCTGAAAGTCCCACCCAGTTTTCTAGTCGGTCTAGCAATATGTTGTGGTCAACAGTATCAAATGCAGCGCTGAGATCTAATAACACCAACACTGAAGTTCTGCCACTGTCTGTGTTTAAATGGATGTCATTGAAGACTTTAACAAGAGCAGTCTCAGTGCTGTGATTTGGTCGAAAGCCTGACTGGAACACATCAAAACCGTCAGTTAAAAGCATCAAATGACTCAGCTGTTGAAAAACAACTTTTTCAATCATTTTGCCTAAAAAAGGGAGGTTTGATATTAGCCTATAATTATTCATTACGGATGCGTCTAGGTTATGCTTTTATAAGATTGGTTTGATTACTGCAGTTTTCAGGGCCTGTTGAAATGTGTAAATTAACGTCCGCGATTAATCTGTAAACCTTAGAGTGCACATTACCAAGTTTGACCGAACTACCTCCCGTAATTCTAGCATAGAATTGCATGGCGTTCAAAAGGTTTACGATTTATTCAACTTTAAACAAAGTTTGTATTGCTTGTAAATAGCGGTTTGTAAAAAAGTATTTTAACATGTGGACTTTATTGTTCAATCATAAAACCACTTTCTATAGGCACATTTTTAACTTCTTGTTGTCCTTGGGTCAAATTCGAAACTAACGAACTACAATCTTTGCAAAAGAATATTTGATCACTACTTTCATTGAATTATGTGTGTTTTATTTCAAATCAAAGCACGTGGTGTCATTACACATTTGAAATGTTTCAAAAACTGAATCCTGTCTCAACTTTGACATATACCAGTCCATGATAATTTAACAAGATATGGTCCTCTGATCTTAAGTATAGTCAAAATAAATAAATGTTTTGCTCAAAAATAAGGTATCATGTTGTGTAAATGAGGTCTATTGACCATAAATGTCAAAAGAAAAGTATTGAGTGATGAGTTTGCATAAAGGAGGCTTTAAAGTGTGCAAAAAAAAGTAGCAAAGTTGACGAATGTAGCTAACACAAAGGTTAAACAGTACACAACCTCCTCTCCGAGTCAGGCTGTAAACGTACCTTCACTGGAGGCTGAACAATCTGCTCCTCTTGGATCTGCTTCCTGAAGGTGGGGTCAAAGAGGAGGGGGGTGGCACAGTAGTGGACCAGCCTGGAGGAGTGCTTCAGGGTCTCCAAATCTGCACCCTGCGGAGACATCCATGATAAGATAAGACGACGACCCCTCAGAGGTATTCTGATACACGAAAATGCAACTACTTTGCTTTCAAGATAAAGTCTACCAGACTCTATACTTTAGCTCAGCAGTGTTCACGGGCAGCTTCCACATCAAAGATTCAGCAGATGGAATCCACACTGAGTGTACTGTATGAACTACATCGGGCTCGACTATCAGATCCTGACTTTGATGCAGTCTGATCACGTCGTTAAGCTCATCCAGTGGCATGAAAATCAACCTAAAACCAATGTCCAGTGGAAAAGCCTGTGGATCTGCATACCTTCAGATGAGCTCTGTGGGTGTCTGTTGAAATATCAAGTTGTAAATGTATGCCACCATGTAACCTCTCTTGAGATGTCACTGTGGAAGACTGAAAGCTTTTTAACCAGCCCCGGATATTCCCCACTTTGAAACATGGCAATGCTGAATGATTTCCCAGAGGAATGAAGAGTAATTGTGGATCCTTAAAGCTGTAAAGTAGTGAGCGGCAACACTCCCCCAGGTTCTGTCAGGTCCAATTAGCCACACTTGATATTAGGCTACTTTCACCATGCAGGAAGTTAATACTCGATTCAGGTTTACCGGTCAGATCCAATTTGTTGTGAGCATGTTCACATTGTGTTTCTTTTCATGTGTTCAATATGTAATTCCATTTTGACTTCTTCACTTGTCTCAATGAAGTGAAAAGTACATTAAAATCTTTCATGCTCATGCATTAGACGATAAATTAATTCCGCCTGCACTGCAAGTACAGTAAGTATAAAGACTAATACCAGGCTTAGAGAAGTAAACATATTTCGGTGTTTGGCTTTTAAATGAACCGTTTTAAAAAGGGGCAATGTTTAATGTTACACTAAAGTTACAGCCTCCAGTGCTGCAGGAAACACACAGATGACAGGACCCCACGTGGAGATTATAAGAAGGATCCATTTTGACCGGCTCTGATTTTCATCAGATTGGTCAAATGTTTCTTATTCCTGCCCTGAATGACCAAATGACAGGAAATTAGACTGACAGGCATACACCCTATGTTTTGAAAGAGAACTCCACAAAAGGTTTTGTGGCTACAATGAAAAAGGATCAGAAGCAGCTTAGCTGTGTTGGTACTGCAGCCATGTGTCTTTTTCCAACTATTTTAAATATGTAAACAACCAACTAACACTACTTTATTGTTCTCCTTCCTGGAATGAAGAAAAATTACAAAAAAATGTAATCGTCATTTTCCCACTGCTGGATACTACCAGAGTGTCTGTTTCCAACCGTCCTTTTGAAAAATTATACATTCGAGTGCACCAACTGTTCACAGGTTGCTTGCCTCAAAATAGACTTGTATCCTAGTTAGTATGACAAAACTGAAAACAAAAGTCAGATACTTGGCAACGGTGGGGAAGGTAACAACAAAAAAATCCTAATGACCCTCTGGTTAGATATGACAATTAACGAGAGTTATTTATGTATCTGCTGTCTGTTAACTCTGTCCTACACATTCAATGACTCCTTTTTTTATTTACTGATTTGTGGATTGTTTTTTCATGTATTTTAGTTTTTTAGAACTGTATTTCTTGTTGTTGTGTAACCATAATGTATATTTTCTTAAAATGCAAATAAAAAAAAAAAAGGATAATAAAAACAAATTCCTACATGTGTATTGATGTGTGCATGTGACTTGTGGTACTTACTGAAATGGGCATGTTGGACTGTGCCGACCTCTGCTGCCACGTCACAAACAGGTTCTCTATCTTCATCTGCTTCTCCAGTTCTGTCAGCGCAAACACAGGAAACTGGGTTTGATGGGCTCATTGAACAAAAATGACATTCTTTTTATAAGAAGTAGCAGTAATAACCTCTCCGCTCAGCAACTTTGATCTCCAGGAGCTGGCTGCCATGTCGGGCCACCACATCCCCCTCCATCAGGGGCCGGATGGTGCACACGTCCCTCAGAGCCTCGTCGAAGGGAAGCAGCTCGGAGGGGAAGTGGAGCGGGGCGAGGCTCCGGACCGAGGGGCCCAGCCTGCCCTGCTCCTTACTGGGCAGGGGGGGGACCGCGCTGCGCAGCAACGCATCGGGCTCCATGGAGGGGCTCAGGAAGGGGTTGGGATCCTGGAGAAGACAAATAAGAAGAAAAATAAATAAACAATCTGTGAAAAAATGACAAGGAACACCATTTGTATGACATGACATGACAATAAACGCTAAACAAAGCGACAGCAAGGACAGACAAAAGGATGACCGCAGGGCAAGTAACTAAAGAAGCCAAAATTGCGTATTTTCAAATCGTCATGTAGAGTAGTCAGATTGAAAGCATATTCCAAAAAGTGTTAGGAATATTAAAGTTAAATTATATCAATGACCAGCTTAATACCTCTGAAAACTTTTTGGATTAGCTCAAATGCATTAATGCTTGCAAAGTCAGCTACATAGGGCACAGAGCCCACACTGAGTCAAAGTCAGGACCTGCGGGACCCTACAGTATATGAATTATATTCCCTGCACTGCATATCAGATTTAATTAGATTAAATAAACTTTATTGTTCCCAAATTGGGATTTTATTTCACAGCAGCCTGTTAACAAACATTTTAATAAACAGTCAACATATACGTTTAAACTGTAGAAATAAAAATAGAAATATGTCTAAATATATTATCTTAAGAATGAACAATATCAAATATATAGAATAAATTACAATAATCTATAATATTCTACCAAAAAATATAAACAAAGGATACAATATACAAAATAAAGTCTGCTAAGTACTTTCTGAAATAAAGATTTGACTACATTTATATAATTAATTGATCCCAAATTGGGATTTTTTAAAATAAATAAACAGTAAATATATACATAAACAGTAGAAATAAATATATCTATAGAGTATCTTAAGAAAGCTCAATATAAAACATACAGAATAAGTTGGAAAACGTCTAAAAACGAAATGCAAACATAGTTTAAATACAGTGAGGTAGTGCGGGTTCAACATGCGCTGCAGAGTGGAGACTGGTTCAAAAAGAATGGAGCTGGGAGTTATCTGCTAGACAGAGGGGAGGTGTTGTAGATTGTAGATAGGGGTATTGCTCTTGGCAGGAATGATATACTGTATCAGTTCTTGTGACAGCGAGGCGGAATCAGTGTGTTGTAGGAGGAGCTCCTCTGTGTCCAGTAGTTTGCGGAGAGGGTAGTCAGGATCATTCATAATGGATAACGTTTATCAGAGTCCTCTCCACCACAACTCCTACATTGTCTGGTTTGCTGCTGATGATGGTGCCAGCCTTCTTAATCAATAAAAACTGTTACAGAACATTTGGTTGGGTATCTAACCTTCAACCCAGTCCATCACTTTCTCCTTTCACTTTCTCCTTCCCATGGCATAGGTCTACGGCCTTGGGGTATTGCTGCTATCTCTCTTAAGGAGGAGCAGCTCTGGCTCTTTGTTGCTGCCAGTTCATGACCAAGCACAGGCTGACCTGAGATAGTTTATTGTTTGTGGACATCTGGGAGTCCTTCTTATCCGGTGCGTAGGTCCCACTGGTGTACATTCTTTGCCATGGACGACAGTTTTAGTTAGATTTAGTGCCTTGTTTGTTAAGTCTTGTTAATGAAGAATGTTGATTATACACTCTGAACTAGTTCAAACCTCTTCAGAATTGGTCGGGAAACTGCTGTGTCAACTCGTCGTGGCTGCAGCACATGTCTTGTCAATTCTCCGGCCGTAACTTCAGAATAAACCTTCAGTGTTTGTTTCAAGTTCCAACTCTCCCCGTGTCTCTCTGTGTTTCGACTCCATTGCTCCAGAATGTTCCATTACACAAAGCAAAGTAAAGCGCAAGGGCCACAACAGAAAACATCTCACTTGAAGCAAGATGTTGGAGATCTTCTCCCAACATCTTGGAGGAGATCTCGATCATTAGAGGATCTCAGCTCCTCAGGAATTAGAGTCGGCTCATCCCCTTCCTTTATACATCATTAATATTTATCTTAATACTATCAGATTTTCAAAGCGTTGATGGTGGGCCCTGGTTGCTGTTGAGAGGAACTTTTGGGCGCGTTAGTTCAGCGGAGCGGGGGGGGACAGATGCCCCGGCAGTGTGTGGCAGAGCGGTGTGCAGCAGGGCTCCAGGCTGAGGGGGTCAAACTGCGCACTGGTGCTCCCTCTGCTTCTCATCAGGGCCGTGACAGATGAAGCTCTTTTCAGGCAAATTTTCTGCTGCTCTGACTCTGCCTTCTGTCCGGACACATTAGTGATGCGGCGATGAAGCGCGGGGCCATCGGAGAGAAAGGAAAAGTTTGGTTTCTTTCTATTCTTTGAGCTTGTTTTGTAATTGGCCGAAGGGGGAATGCTAAAAGGGCATTTGATGTCTTATTTGCTGTAAAATGCTGCTTTGATAAATGTCTACTGCGGCATGTTCCACACAACAATGCAGGAGCAAAACAATGAATTTGACAATTTTTTCTGTATTTTTTAACCGTTCTCCTTTTATACTTAACGCAATGCATGCTATATGTCATCCCTGCCTTATTGGCCTGCAAGGTGAGCTGCTGGGCCCGATTAACCCAAACACCCAACTGAGCATGTTCTTGTTATGCTGGGAAACTAGCTGGACAAATAGCATATGATTAAACACAAATTCAATTTAGGAATAAGTATCAAGTAATCACTCAGTGCCTTTTGCATTCTTCACTGCTGCACACACACACACAGTCTGTGCTGCACACACACACAGTCTGTGCAGGGAAAGCTGCCACTGTCATTATCATATCAGGTGATATTATTATTTTTATGACAAACCACTCGATGAACCCGGCCTTTCCAGGACTTACTTTGTCTGGTGGGTAATTCAGTCTTATTTAAAAATCTTCATTAAAATAATGATTTTCCCACATTCAGTATATCAAGATGATAGCATTGACATGATATGAGACTAGATTACATTTCTGATATGGTAATATAGCATAAGTATAGGCTGCATTACAGAAGATATGTAGTTTCTGAACTGCTATTCCCAGCTGTTCTATTATTTGCTTTTTATCAACTAACTAATGATAATTTACCAAAAAACACTTTGGAACATAATTATTAGTCAACCCGACAATAATGTTGCAATTCCCATATCTAAATATTTGATTAGAACAATCATGATGCTTGATTTTCTCCATATCACCCAGTCCTTCATTCAATTTGATATGTGCGCTGTTGTTATAAGGAAACATTATCATAAAAGCTGCCTTTCAGCGCTATTGGAGCTCAATCCTTGCTTTTTAAATATCACTTTTATTTTTTTAATAACACTAATGATTAAATTGTAACATTTAATGGGATAATATCCAGCTCAAAGTGACTTTAAATTAGAAAGATCACTGAAATGTGGCACATCATACATTTTTTTAGGCAGCACAGAACTTTGTTACAACTGCAATGATTGTGACAGTCAAATATAATGTAGATGTCCTTATGATAATCATAATGATGTGTTATTTTAAATGCTATTATATCCCTGCAGATGTAGCAGTATGTCTGTGCCACCTGGTTTTAATGGATTGTTTCAGACACAGTGAAGGCCAATTACTGAGATAAACCTGCAGCCCAGTAGGTTATACCTTATACAGTGGCGAGCCGTGAGCTTTATACCTAGGCCCTCTGACCCCCACCCCTTCCCTCGAAAAAAAGAAAAAAAAAGAGTTATTACGTCACAGCGTATACTTCAGCGGAATATCAAAACAACGGCCCAGGGTGCAAAACGCATCAATGACAGCGACCCTTTACCACACAAAACAACACCTGTGAACCCAATTTGTGTTCTTTGACATTGAAAATGATATTGCATTGTGTTTGTTACTTTCGTTGCAGTTGTATGTCTTAAGTGTAATTTGGCATGCTTTTATTTTGAAGGCGAGTTCACGCTGTTGACAGGAAGTTGTTGTTGCTATGGAAACAAGAAACGTTTCACAGCGGGCGGAACTTGTCATAAAGTCCGCGATAATAAAACCCACCCATTTAGAGGGAAGATATGATTGGTCAATTGTACTGTCATTTGGCATTACTCTCTCGTTCAGTTACTATAGCGGACCCTCTGTGAATCGCAGAGAGGGCCAGACGAGCTTCTTTCATGTAACCCTTCACATTCAACAGAGACTGAACAGGCAGATTCGAAGGATTTATTTCTTTGGAAATGTTATTTTATTAAATCAAGTTTTTTTTTGGTAAAACTAATGAAAAATATAACAAAAATAATATTAAAAAAATATATATTTAAAAAAAATATATTTTTTTTTAATGTTTTTAAATATTTTTTTTTGGAATATCTTAGGCCCTCACAGAGGGCCTAGAGGGCCCTGACGGCTCGCCACTGACCTTATATATTTGTCTATTTCTGCAATGGCAGATTTTGAGGAAGGGAATCAAATGTTGTGAATGTGGTTACCATAACCGCAATTTCACAGCCTGTAAAACCTCAAGCCTACTGTTAAAAATCTAAATTCCCTCTTTTAAATTCTTCACGATCATATGTAAATGCAGGTGCTCCCATGGTGTTTTCCTGTGGAAGTCTCTCTGCACCACCAGAGGGAACATGGAGGTGGATATGACAGCTGACTCATAGTGTGAGTGTGGAGGAGAGCGGGAGTACGAGTGTAAAGACAGACGGGTTGTTAAATATGCTTAGAAAACACTTTTGTCACTGGAAGCACACTAGAGAAAGATTCTCTGTGCCCGAGCTGTTCATCAAAGTGAGAAGGTAGGAAATACAGCGGGGGCAAGAATCAAGAATAATAAGAATGCTGAGTCACATCATGGCTGAGAAATCTTGTTTTGGTTTCTGCTGCCAAGTCCATCATTGGAATATTGATCTGCAGCTCAATATTAAATACATGCTGAGACACTCAACACCATGAAAGGAGCTGCAGCTGACAGGAATATGGATGGAGTTTAGTGACAGCTTTTACACTGAATGACAACTGGAAAATAGTTTCCACTGGAATTGATTCAATATCTATTTTAAGATGTAGTTAATTTCCTAAAAATGCTGGCTTTAGTGTAAGTGTATTGTTTTAATCAGGACTGTAGAACTGAAGTACATTTTCTTTTTGAAGTCGTGGAATTGTCTTGGACTCCTGCTTCGTTGGACTTGGGCTTGGTAGCATGTAACGCAAATTAGTTTTATTTGCCAGTAATCTTTTGGGGAATTTGCATTATTTGCTTTTTATACCTATGGGAGGATTTATATTGAAAATACACAGTTGACAAAAATAAAAATCCCCCCAACAACAATAGAATAACAGGAAATGGAGGCGTGTGGCACAGTGGATAGAGCCTTGGTGTTGGGATAAGGGAGCACAGGTTCAAACCCCACTGCAGTCAGCATGTCGTTGTGTCCCTGAGACACTTCACCCCAAATTGCTCCTGTGGGGATTGCCCACAGTATTGAGTATGTAAGTCGCTTTGGATAAAAGCGTCTAACAAGTGACATGTAATGTAAATGATAAAGCACAATATGCCTTCTTCTCTCCTCTTCTCATATTCCACTTCTTTTTCCCCTTCTTCTCTTTGTCTTTTCTTTTTCTTTCATTGAGATATTTCTATATCTTGATTCTTTATTATGTGAAAGTATTGCTTATGTTTATTCATTTGATCCACCGGGATATATTGTGTTTTTCATTATAATGTAATAACTTTATAATTACATAATAATAAAGACAAATGGAATACCTGCCTGGAATTGGACTAACCGTGATGTATTCCAGTGCTTCAAAGCCTTAATAGTCTCCCATTAAACTAGGGCAATTTTCACTATGAATATCAGTAATAGGAATAACCAATACAATATTTTTAAGAAACAAATAAATGCTAACTGAACTAGTCCATTGTTCTACATTTCCCCTCTGCTCTGTGTCTCTACCTGCTTGTAGTCCAGCTCGTGGATGGGTGCGTCAGAGAAGCAGTAGTGATGGAAGAGGCCCATCTTCTGGTTGAGCAGGCAGTGCACCACGTGCGCCCGGGCGTTCTGCCACCTCACCAGGCGGAGCAGCTCGCGGTTCAGAGAGGAGCCCAGGTCCACAGACCAGTTATAGCTGTACAGAGTCACCTGAGGCAAAGAGGGCAACTATATGAGTCCAACACATACATGTGATAATATGTCACATGTGCACATCTGTGGCTTTTACATCTCAGGGAGGACAAGCGGTAAGAGAGTGAAAACCATCCTAAAATAGTAACGGATTCATTAAAAAAATCTATGAATTAGCTAGTATTGGCTTTGTAACACTTGTGTACGGTAACACTGATCATGACAACAAACATATTCTGTGCAATAACTGCTATATGCAATATAACCTTTATTTAAACTTGTTACTTATGGCTGTTACTGCAATAGTTGTAGATGTTTACCATGGATTTGTACTTATTTAATTGTATTACAATTAGTGCTTGACTCTTTATTTAATGTTACTCTACTGTTTTGATTTGTTTCCAATGATCTGCACTGTACCTTTGTTGTCATTTGGGATCAAAGGAAAACATGAGTGAGATCTTTTTTTAAATGGACATGAGGGGCAGTGTAATTCAGGGATCAGAGATGTATTCACAGCTCAATCAATCAGGACCTTTTGTTAGTAAGAACTCTTGTCTGGGGGCACATTCACAGTACTAAGACTTCCATATCCCAACCTTTTTGTCCACGATGCAGATGAAGAGGAACCTCTGGCGGGGGGCCAGTCCTGCCCCGGCCTGGCTGGGGCTGAACCCGTCGCTGTGCTCCAGAGCCTCGAAGCGCTGGAAGCCCTTATGAGCTGTGAGGAACAGAGAGGCGTTAAGTCATTTATGAGCTCATTCCTATCCATTCATATATACCTACATTCATCAATTCGAGTGTCAATTGCTTAATTAAATGCAATCGTGTTGATCACAATAATAGTCTGTGATTAATGATGATTGAAATAATAGGGTTTGGTTGTATTTTTGGGCGGAGATGAAATAAATACATGTATTGTGTTGTTATAAAGAAGAGCATGACAAACTGGTAGGAGAAATCAGAGGGTTTTTTTTTTTTATTATAACAAGGTTTGTGAATTAAGGGCATGAAGTCCGACAGTTTTTGGACACTATCAGGGAGAGCCGCTGTGATTGCCCTCTGTATCGTGGGTGCTACACAGGGCATATGCTAAGACATAAGAAACTAGTTAGCACAGGCAATTTATTGTAAAAATCTGTGCTGTAATTACAGGAGGAAGTTGGGGTCAAACTTGGTAATGTGATTAATTTGCATTTGTTTTATTATGTTAAAGGTGGGGTAGGTAAGTTTGAGAAACCGGCTCGAGATACACTTTTTGTTATATTCTATGGAAAGCTCTTAACATCCCGATAGCAATAAATATCTTAAAAAGTTTCATCTGTGGAAGCCGTAATACTGTAAAAAGTATGACCAATCATTTTAGCCGGCCCGGCTAAAATAACTGGATGGCCTACCTGCCTGTCAGCCTTCCATCTGTGCACAAACTTATCTCGTGGTCACATATATCACCAAGCATCAGATCCTTTGCGCCAATATATAGACTGCCTGAGTGTGCCAGGTGTGCCAGGTAAAGGAGATAGTAAGTGGGAGTCATAAATAAATAACCTGAATCTGAGCCTAAGATTGTTCTGACTTAGATTTGAGGAGTCATTGGAATGACTTATCTTTAGAAAAAGAAGCTTACTGCAGGCAGTGTTTGGGATGTAGGGACAGAGAGTGGCTGTGATCAGAATGCATGGTGAGAGACAAGGTGACTGCACACTGCTATTGTTCATCTTCTGTTTCTCCTTGGCCAAGTCTTTTGATTAAATATTCAGTTTGTCAGACATCATATCAGTCTGCAGCTCTCTTGTTTTCCAGTCAAGGCTCCAGAAAGAATTTCCATCACAAGAGGAACTCAGTGAAACGGCACAGCAGTATGAATCAAAAGCAGACAGAAGACCGACTCCTACTGACTGTCGGCAGTTTCATCTGTTCTAACTAAAGTGGAGGATAACAGGCACTGGGCAGCCCCTTACCATGGCTTTAAAAACACATGAACTGGGGAACTGCCCATAGGCCACATTCATTGAATGAGCCAGGCTTCTCTGAGAGGTTTCCACAGTTAGGCTTGACCCATCATTAAAAAAGTTTGGGTTGCGTAACGTAACCTTGGTTCATTGCTGATAGAGTGAGGCGATTCCAATAGTAACACACTCAAAAAGTTAGAAAATGAAGAGTAATGCTTGTCTGGAAAGTTAGTATTTTTCTTTAATATTTTCGACATTCAAGTAACAATATGCAGTGCAGTTAGGAAGGAAATGATGACGGTGTGCTTAGCTTCTGGCCTTAAGTTCTGCCTGCCTGATCTCGGATGTGTGCTTCTGAGTTCAGACCGGGCTTCTACTGAGCCTTTTGACTATTTA
The DNA here is from genome assembly GCF_902827165.1 of Trematomus bernacchii. Classification (NCBI taxonomy): domain Eukaryota; kingdom Metazoa; phylum Chordata; class Actinopteri; order Perciformes; family Nototheniidae; genus Trematomus; species Trematomus bernacchii. The sequence continues at coordinate 24,872,523 of NW_022987739.1, forward strand.
TGAATGCACTTGAACAACAATAAAACTGCAATTGATTTATAAGCCAATAATTGTAATAAAATGTGTCAATATCCCTTTTATTTAATGTTTTTATGTTATTTATTTTCCTTTTCATTGTGTTTCAAATAAACATATTGGACTCACTGATGTCTGCCTGTGCAGGTTATGTTGGCACGGCTCTTTTCATACATTTTTTATGGGCTTATTAACTTCTGTAAGTAACTGAAATAAAAAGGTTAGTTGGAGTTGTTTGAACTTGCATTCTGATATGGTCTGTGTTCAGAAGCAGTTGCCTTTAAACGATGGCATTTTATCTTGCCAAAATGCACTTTACTTAGCTCAAAAAGAGACAATATCTAAGCTTGGCACTTTTCCAATTTCAGTGAAGGTACTCTATCATTTGTACCCAAATTGCCGTTGCACTAGCTTGTGAGTGAAATGCTGGCAGTGTGATGCTGTTGTTGATGTCTGGCAGAGCCCTACAGTCAGAGAGCAGGAGAGGCGGTCATTGCCAAACCAGGTTATGTTTGGTTTTTCTCTCTTCTACCATTTTTGTTTCACTTTAATTGGGCAAGGTTTACCCACATAAACCTCTAGAAATCTCCCTCTCTTTATCCACTACTAGACATTGCTTAGCGCCTCGCACCTTGATGCACAAATATCGGGTCCTATGTCTTGTGTTTTATGTATAATTAAGACCCATCTTTTAACTTTGGCTTTTAATTGAATTGTATTCATCTTGTATTAATCACAAAGCTATGTGATATAGATAGGTTTACTATTGGGAGTGGAGAGGGGAAGTTTTTTTATTTCTATGTATTATTTATGTGTTTGGCTTTTGAAGCACTTTTTGTTAACTTTGCGTATGAGTGCTAAATAAATAAAGTTTGATAAGATTTTTTGTGCCTTTAAGATTGAAATCTAATTGCATTGTGTCCCCTTTTAAGATGTGTTGTTTGATACATATATTTAATAAATAAATCAAACATGTATATTAAGCACTACCATTCCTTCAAACAACAATATCAAACATCCCCTCAGCATTGATGATCTAACCTGAAAGGCAAACTTACGTGTGAACCTATTTAGCACTGCGATGTTTTCCTCATCTGAACAGTCTTCTGTAGGCAAACAGATGGAACAAACAGCAAGGCAAGGACAGTGAAGCACATGGACACAAACTGATGTAAGCACACACTTTGCAAATCACACAGAAGTGTTAGACGTCTGCTAGCATGGACAAAGAAACACAGAAACAAAGAGAAGCAGCAAGGAGTGCATGTTGAAAGCTTCGACACAAAACATGCTCAGACTAGTGGTGTTTAAAAAAGAACAAACAAATCTCTGGAGAAATCGTTCAGCTGGTCCACCTTAACAGTCAGACCACCTTAAACTGTAGTTGTTGTCGCTGCTAGCATCGGGACCTGATGTGGGGCAATCCTAAAATATCTAGAATACATTTGCCCAGTTATATCTATTAAGATTCTGATCTAATTCTTCTCATACTGTATATTCTACTGTATAGCCGATTTAAATACGCCACTTTGCACAAACCTGAAAACCTACATCTTATTGCATTACCTCATTCAATTCCATTTCAATCGAATTGAACAAATATTGTCCATGTAACTGCAGCTATTATTCAACTAAAGTAGAGTTTATTCCTCAACATTTTTCCAATGTATAATTTACAGCGTCATCATCCAAGTGTGTCAAAAATGGTCTTCTCCCCAGATCATTTTTCATTATGTACCAACTTATTATACATTTCACTTAACTTGTTTTAAACATGGTAAAAGCGGAAAAAAAACACATACATTTTGTAATAACCCGAGTAAAAAAGTGTGAATTGCCTCAACTGAATAATTGTTATAAGAATGAGTTTGTGAATAAGATAAAAGTTGTGCAGAATTCCAGAGGTATTTTTAAATTAAAATACCTACAGGCAGAGCACAATCTTCTGCTTCTACTTCATGGTCAAGGAACTGTTTCTGTGTTAAGAAACAAACAAGCTATAGAAACACTGGCATTGGCATTTACCTTGCTCTGTGCTGCAGTGCCACTGGTGGAAGTTGCGGCCAATGAGAATGAAGCTCCTCGTAGCGTCTGGAGGCTGGCTGAGGGTCTGGACAAGAGGACAGGGGACAAACATTTCCCCAGATGCTGGACACCTAGAAATTAAAGAAACAAACCATATTACTATGATGTATAAAACGATGATGGTCTAAGATATTTAGAACACAAATGCAATCTACTCCGGTTTGTATATAAGAATAAAGGGTTATAAGATAATACGAGACCCTCTACCTGATGGTGATTTGTGTGCTGTTGTATAAGCTCTAAACAAGGCTTTCTCATTTCATAAGCAACACACAACTCACCTTGTCTTTTCAAAAGCCTTCACTGTTGTGTCATTTGCCAGGGAGCTGACTAAATTGACAATCTCTGCCAAGATGGAGGGCAGCAGGAAGTGTGAAGCCACGTCAGCCGTGCACTGCTGGATGGAGGGGCACCCTGGTGTTTGGCAGCCAGGTCAGAGAGAAAGAAAAGAAAAACAGAAATTGAGAGATACTTCAGAATACAGAATATAACACCCTCTTATCTGTCAAAGCAGCAAACATATTTGTTCCATGCATTAGGGGATATGACACTTACCGAGTTCAGCCATGAAGGTGATCCATGGCTGGCAGGTGAGCTGGTAGACGGGGTGCAGAGCGCCCGCATCGCCCTCCTCCAACTGGGCCACCTGCCTCCTGCACCAACACAAACACATTCATGTCTCCTCCGCTTGACTTAGCATTTTTTTTTATAAAAACATGCATGTGTCCACCAATTGTTTGCATGTAGGTTTAATATTCAACTTTCTTAAGCTATGGATCTGAGGGCGCCAAATTCTTAGTAAAATCTATTCAGCCGCTTAATGCTATATACACTGAACAAAAATATACACTTTCGTTTTTGCTCCCATTTTCATGAGCCAAAATCTAAGTTCTAAGACTTAGTCTATGTACACAAAAGGCCTATTTCTCTCAAATATTGTTCACAAATGTGTTTAAAGGTTTCCTATTATACTATTTTCAGGCATATATTATAGGTCTCAGATATATAAAAAAGCATGTCTCTGAAGTGTTTTGCTCCAAATACCAAACAGATCACCCGTTCTAGCCCTGCCTCATACCCCTCTATTTCAGCCCTGTTACTAAAGTGCTGATTCTGGGTCCGTAGCTTTAAAGAGAGAGAGGAGAGCTCATGCAGGAGAATTCTACCCAGATACTCAGCTAAATGCTGCCGTGATGAAACGCCATATTATGTTCCAAACCACATCAAGGATTATTTCTGAAACAGTATAGAGCTCAAATGCTTTTTCTCTTGCGGGTTTACTACAAGGTGAGTTCCTTTTTTTTTCTTTTTCTGCTTTTTTACACATACTCTCTCCAGTACAATTTAGCTCTGAGTGTTAGTGATGCTTGCTAATGTAAACACAAACCATATTACTTCCAAAACAATATACATAACAACACATATTTATGTTTAAAAGACATCAAAAAGTGCATTTTCAATAATAGGGGACCTTTAAATCTGTATTATTGAGCATGTCTGCCTTGCCAAGATAATCCATCCACCACACAGGTGTGGAATATCTAAATGCTGATTAGACAGCATGAGTATTGTACAGGTGTGCCTTAGGCTGGTCACAACGAGGCCACTCTGAACTGTGCTCTTTCATCTAACAGCACAATGCCACAGATGTCGCAAGTTTTGAGGGAGCGTGCCTGCTGACTGCAGGAATGTGAAGAGATGTGTTGCACTGCGGGAGGCAAATGGTGGTCAAACCAGATACTGACTGGTTTTCTGACACCCCCGTTCCTACAGTAATAAATGTCTCTTTTCAAGATAAAGTGGCCTTTTTCTGTGACCAACCTAAGGCTGTCTAATCAGCATATTGATATGCCACACCTGTGAGGTGGATGGATTATCTCAGCAAAGGAGAAGTGCTTACTAACACAGATTTAGAAACATTTGTGAACAATATTGGAGTGAAATATGCCTTTTGTGTACATATAAAAAGTCTTAGATCTTTGACTTCAGCTAATGAAAAATGGGAGCAAAAACACAAGGGTTGCGTTTATATTTTTGTTCAGTGTATGTTATAGCCAGCTGGTCTCTAAATGTGTCTGTGTGCTGTTTTCCTGCTGGATACGTTGTGTACATATAGACTGTATATGTAGGGTGTACAGTGAGTTTCTTAGGCCATTTTACTGTCAATCAAACATGTGCATTGCCCCGCCCACTTAGGGAAATTGTTTTACAGGGGCTTTTCTGTGGTGAGCCTTAGCGGTGTCTGGTATTAGTTGAATGCTGTGATGTTCCTGATAATGCTTTAGGTACTCCACCTCTGGGCCTGCTCCAGCTCCACAGCCAGAGCTTTCTCCTGGCTCCACTGCTGCTTCACGCTCTCCGTCTTGTGCCTCCGTCGGGCTGCTTTGCCCTCCTCTCCCTTCTCCTGCACGATGTCGTCAGTGGTCTTTGGGCTGCCCAGCTCTGATGAATCTGGCTTACTCTGCAAGGATGGAGAGGAATACATAAAAGTGATGGGAGGATCTCAGGAAAGGGACTCGCTCAGAGAGACAAACCGAATCCAGACCTTCCTGTAGTTATGCAATCATAGTTTAAAACTCACAAATGGCCAACTAATTCTAAATACACCGTATATAAGAGCATCATTCAGATTAGCGCTGTCTATGAACTCAGGGTTGTTTCTTTGTGTTGCATCAGAGCAGTAGTTTTTTCTATGGAGTCTGGAGTGTACCACCAGAACTGGTTTTAAATCAAACCAGTTCTTACATTGATTGGTGCTTAGAATCCAATTAAGCTTCAACAACTTTAAATTAAAGAAAGCTAACTCTAAATTATATTACCACAAAGTCTAAACTGACAATATTAAAACAGGCAAACAATGTCAGAAACATTCGTAAAAACAAAGAAATATAAATGGTTTCATTTATACATAAAACTAACATTGTAATTCACTAATTCCCCACACAAAATATTTAATCATAATTACAAAATGGTGAAAAAGTATATAACTATTCCTAAGGCACATTTACCTAATGTCAACCGGAAATAATATCTCAAATATATGTGGCAAACAACTCAAAAGAATACCTGAGGGCTTACATCTGACATTTTCATTTAATTAGAGGTTGGCTTTTACTATTCAAGACATGTTGGTAAGCTGGTATTAAACAATTCATTCTAGGTATTAGAAATGTTCAGAAAACCCTATGAATATTACCCGCAGGGAGGTGGATCCAGTCAGAATATTCAAATAAATCTCAGAACACCTATACTATCAATTTAACACAAACAAACTGACCAGTATGTCCCAGAAGCTCCGGCGGGTGCTCTTGCTGGTGGGGGTGGTGGACTCGGGGGTGCTGGTCCCGGGCAGGGGGCTGCTGCCTCCAGCCTGGGTCAGGGTGATGGGAGAGGGGCTGCTTTTAAAGACCCGGGAGCCGCTGCGCTGCCGGGGGCTGTCCTTCACTTCCTTCACCTCAGGCAGCGGGACCAACTGCCCTGAAGACCACCACAGACAGAAAACAGGCGTTCATATCCAAGACAATTTCAGAATTTCCAATAAAGACTTCTAAAATGATGATCCTTCTTAGTGTTTTTCTCATTAGAGGCGTTCAATGACGTTAAAGTTGTTGATAAGTCCACAACTTTTTCAAATGTATTTTTATACACATATTGAGACACACATAAAGATATATATTTCTTGTATTAGCCTATAGCTTTAGTGTAATCAAGGCACTAAAGGAAACATTTTATTTTTATTTTCACAGGGAAGTAACCTAGAAGGACTTCCAAAATGGAATGCTGCATATATTATGTTAATCAGACTGCATTTCTTTCAAGTTGTACTAGTTTTAGTGCCCTGTCACCATGCAAGATGGCTAACTGGTATGGATTCTTGATACAGATAAGTATACAGAGTCCTGCTGAACAACTCTGTTTTACCAATGGTTCTGTTCCCCTGGTTTTGTATCATTTGTCTTCCTTTGTAAATTCTCTGTTGTCTGTATATGTGACCCTGTACTTGTCGACACCTGTCCTTTAACCACTCAATCACTCAACTAAAAATATGTACGGTAGGCATTTTCCTGTTAAGTATACACCTAAAAAACTTTCAATAAAAAGACTACATTTGTAAAATGACACCTCTCCGAGTGGTTTGAGTCATTTCCATCTAACTAAGGTTGACAGGTCCAAATGAAGTTTCTGCTTCAAGTCACAGAGTTTATTTTCTGCAATATTCTGAAATACAATGAAAAAATCTCAATGCTTTTTGTCAACCGAGCCCTTGGGATGCAAAGCTCCGTCTTGGCCGACATACATATGTCTTAGCTTGTAGTGGAATGCTTACTGCTTGAAAGAGTCTGATTGCAGTATACAGTACACACAGTACATCAAGTCCACACAGCAAAGATGCTTGATGATGACCTCACCTTTAGCCTCTTCCCTCTGTGCTTTGGTTGCAGGGCAAACCCCCCCCAAACAGAGAGGGTTGGGCAGCACTCTGAGCTCCATGATGACGTCACAGAGGGCGTGGCGCAGCGCCCCCTGCAGTTTGTCACTCAGCTGTGCGGGGCTGACGTTGCCTTGTTCCCAGATGTCAAACCGCACAAACAGATGGGGCTCTGTCAGAACACAAGCTCACATAAATAACAAAACATTAAAGAGGAAAATGATTTTGTTTCAGTTCTTGGAAGATGCTAATAATAAGCAGACTGTTGGCACTGAAACACCATTTGGTCCTGGTCTTATTAAGGGAATGTGCATGAACAAGTTTGGAGTAGTATTGTTTATAAGCCTCCAGAAAGTGTGAAGAGTGTTGAAGTACATTTTTGTAACGGCCAAACAGTGATACAACAATTTCCGTGTCAATCAAGTGACTTCATTGGGCCCCGATTGACTTACATTGGGAAATGAATCTGTATATAAGCATCTTTCTTTCTTTTAAAGGAAAATCTACATCAGTCGGAACACTTGGATATCCCTTATTTGAATTAGGGTCTAAAAGTTGTAAAATGCGCTCAAAGCTAATCTAGAGTTATTTTCCATATCCATTCATCTGGAGAGCAGACGGACTTGACTGGAGGCGGGGCTTAAGGAAGACGCAGGTGTGCATGCTCTATGGGCTCAAGTCCCCGAGTCGTCCAGGTACTTGTATTTACAATCAGATGTATGTATTTGTATTTATAGTCAGGCCATTTTGGCTTAATGCACCACTTTGATATGAATAAACAAGGCCCCGCCTCCAACGCTGTATCCAGTTATTTTGACACATCCAGCATTGTTCACCTCTCACCTATTTTACCTCCTGCGCCACCCATCTGTGCTGCAGACACCTTTGAAAATTACCTCAGCACCCGCCTGAGGAAACTTTACACCTATGAGTATACCTCCCAAAAAAACCCCATCCAATTATTTTCAATCCAGTCACTCTTTCTCCCTCCTCACTCGCTTTGTTTTATTACATAGAGATCAGGACTATCTGGTAGAGTAGAGTCGTTCTAAAACACAATATAGTAGGCTTAGAGGTGAGTCAAAAATAACTAACTTTCAGTTTTAGTAAGGAAGCAGCAGGGATTATGGGAAACGTGGTCCTTATATTGGGGCAGGAGTACTGATTTGAGGTTATTAATCTTCTGCGCTAATGTGTCATATTCAAAAACATCACAATTATCCTGCTATTATATTGATATTTAAAAACAGAGCCAATGATTCTCCACACCTCCCTCCCTGTAATACTGTTCATCTTTAGAGATATGATGAAAATGAACACTCATGTTCAAGATAAGGACATACATAAAGAAACTACACACGAGTGGTTTGTGTGATCTTGCACCAATGCAAACTGTCTACATGCCTTACTGTACGTCCTCTGCTGCTTTCTTCACCACCAATTCCAAAACCAATTAAACGTTTATTATTTTGAATAACATTTCTTTAACATGTCTTTAAAAAGACACAGATGGTGACATGAATAATTATTTTCACTGCACAGTAATGTTTAATTAATTAAAACCACCATTTGAGGATGGTCTATTTTTAATTCCCTAAACCAATCAATGTAAGAACTGGAGTCCTCTTTGTCTTTGAGTATGGCTAACACTTAATAAATACAATTATATTAATAAGCCCACAAAACCATGCTATAATTTTGATTTATGGACCTGTTATGCAGTGTCACATTAACACATCTCGCCTCCAGGAACAAACATATTCATATTACAGAGTTGAAGTCATTTACGAGGAAGATTTACTAGTTCAATTTAAGGGGGATTTAATATTTTGACTTTAAATGTAATAGCCAGACTGTTACCCATGACGTAGCGTGACATTTATGACTGTAATTTATCATTCTCAAATGATTCGTTTATACTATACAATGACTGCTGTAACCTTGTAAGATAATCAAACAGTAATTCTGAAGGGGAACTGCACTTACTTCACAGGTCAGATTCAGTCTACTGGTCATGTTACAACTATGCATATGATATCTATGCATGTATTAATCATATATATGAATGCAGGTCTAAATGCACACTCAACAGATTGCAATCAGAAATACATCTTGTTATCTGGAGGCTGACTGTCTGACATTGTGAGCAAATCTCAGCAATGTTAAAATACACTGTTCTGTAAGTAAAGCCCATACACACACACTGAGCGAGTTCAACTACCTCACATCATTTCAATACGTGAAATCATATGTAGTATTGTACTCCATTTTTAGTTTTAAACAAACTAAACCACTAACTTTCAACATTCAGCATATACGCGCCCCACCAGAGATTAGACTGGTCCATTGCTGTACAACATTATCCTGCAGTCCCCCTTAAAGCTTTAGTAAACGAAACAATACAATACATTATGATACGATGTGATATGAAAGGTTACTATACGTTACGAAACTAAACGATATGCTAAGAACAATACGATATGTAGGATACGATACAATACTATAAGAACAATACGTTACGATATAATACGAAAAGATTAGGGCTGTCAGTCGATTAAAATATTTAATCGCGATTAATCGCATGATTGTCCATAGTTAATCGCGATTAATCGCAAATTAATCGCACATTTTTTATCTGTTCTAAATGTACCTTAGAGGGATATTTTTCAAGTTTTTAATACTCTTATCAACATATGAGTGGACAACTATGCTTTATATGTTTGTTTATTATCATTTGAACAATGACAAATATTCTCATGAATATTAAACACAACAACCTCTGAACATTACAAATATTCGCCTCAATTCAACCTGGAACCTCTCTCATACAATACTGTGTGTGTGTGTGTGTGTGTGTGTGTGTGTGTGTGTGTGTGTGTGTGTGTGTGTGTGTGTGTGTGTGTGTGTGTGTGTGTGTGTGTGTGTGAATGTGAATGTGGAGGATCGTTGGAGCTATGTGCAGCTCAAGGCATATATGCCTGTGTGTATGAGCTGTGTTGCGGCACTATCCGTGCTGAGTGTGCTGTCTGGCTACCTGCATAAAGTCAAGTGCTCGGCGCAGTTGTCGGCGAAATGTCGCTCCTCTGTTTTCATTGAAACAGCTCCTTATATCCGTTAGCTCAGCTAGCTAGCACCAGATGCTAACAACAACACGTAAGGTGTGCTTCGCTCGCGCCACACATACCCTCCCGGTCCTCCCGATGGCCAGTCCGGGCCTGCCGGTGAGCGTGGAAGTGTGGTCTGCCACAAGCGGGCAGCAGGAGCGGGGCTGTCAGCATCAGCTTGTAGATGGTATTTTAAACTCGATGCGCTCTGAAACTACGGCGGCCGAGGACAAAAAATACACATGCGTTAATCGCGTTAAAATAATTAGTGGCGTTAATTTTTTTTTGCGTTAACGCGTTATTAACGCGTTAACTTGACAGCCCTAGAAAAGATATGATCAATAAGATGGGATCCGATACTATAATATTCAATACAATATGATATACTTCATTGTCCCAGTAAGGACAATACTAGGAATAGTGATGTAATCCACAACCACACTTTAAATGATATTACATTACATTGGAGTGTTGAGAAGCTTAATGGACATAGGCAGGAATGAGTTTGTGTTGCAGTTCAGCCTGCTATAGGGAGCCCTGAACTTTCTACCAGAAGGTGGAGCTGGAAGTGGGATCAGACACCATTTGTTGTAATCGACTGCTCATAGATGTTATTTTCAGTTATTTTCAGTTTTGAGCCTACTGATTTCTGTTTGGTTCATCTTCTTTCTACCTTCTCGACCCTCTGAGCTTTGGATACATACAACCATAGAAATCTTTCATGACTGTGAGGGGATTGACCTTTGCGGCAGAGTTAGAGTGACAGGCTGCTCTCTGCACTGATCGGAGGGTTTTTAACACTGCAGCTACACACCTGGATGAACTGACATCTTTAAACAGTTCGGTAAAGAAATGTGTGTGCCGCTAAAACCTTCTGCCCACAGCAGTGTTATGCACCTCTTTTCTGCATTCAACACACAAATCCTCTGCTCGAAACTCTCCCAGATCCCGCCACCTGTCAGTGGGTGGCCAGCTTCCTGACAGACAGACGCAACAGGGGAGGCTGGGGAGAATGGAACATCTCATCCAGAACCTCTCAGGAATGTGTTCTCTCCCTACTGCTCTTGTTCCTTCAAACCATTGCATGTACCTCAGGAGAGTCTCTTAAACCCTTAAAAATATGACATCTTTGGATGAGGTAAAAAAGCCCATTAGAGAATGTACACTTCCTGAATGTACATAATGGCTTTAAGTACCTTTCTTGGTTCCATTTTGCTGTCCTTATTTTTTAGCTGTATGTCTATTTCTATCTTCCTGTTAAAGCTTATTGGAACTATGTATTAAGTATGCAGAGAAAACTGGAGTCACATTTTTTTTTCATGTGTACCAATACTTGCCTAATAATGCTGATTCTGGTCATTTCGCTGCATGAGTTCAATTAGTCAACTTTACACTACGACACACTATCATATGAGATGGCAATAGCCTCCTTTTTTTTTTCCATTCTTGTGTAAATTCTGACATTCAAGTGTATCCCTGCTTTAAGGCCCCATTAATTCATGACCCTCATGCCATCAGTAACCTGATTATGTCCAAGCTACCCAACCCAAAGCCAGAGTTTTAGCTTTATATTAAAGGTCTCCTATAATGCTATTTTTAGGTATACATTATGGGTCTCAGATATATAAAAACATATCTATGATGTGTTTTGCCCAAAATACCAAACAGATCATGCATTTTAAACATCCCTCATATCCCTCTGTTTCAGCCCTGTTAGAGAATTGCTGATCTGGGTCCTTAGCTTGAAAAAAAGGAGGGGGTGCTTGTGCCTGCTCAGAATTCTACGAGATACTCGGCTTAATGCTCCCGTGATTAAACGCCGTCATGTTCCAAACCACATCAACGATTATTTCTGAATTATGGAGCTCAAATGCTTTTTCTCTTGACGGTTTACCACAAGGTGAGTTCCTTTTTATTATTCCCTGCTTTTTTACACATACTCTCTCCAGTACAGGTTAGCTCTGAGTGTTAGCGATGCTAATGTAAACACAGACCATATTACGTCCAAAACAGTCGGGCATTGTTTCTGATAGCAACGTTGCTGATAGTTCTGTGGGTCCACATTTCCGATATTACGTCATATTAGACGCAAATCTGGATCAGCTCCGTTGTACCTCCGTTTTTAGAGATTTGGGTACGGAGGAAAAGAGAGAGGGTTTTGTTTTCTGACACAAAAGTGCATTTTGCATGATAGGTCCCCTTTAAACAACTTGGGAGTAAAATAAAGTAAATTATTCTGTGGACGGAGCACAGTATTTACATTTGATGTGTTACTTCCTGTATGACAAACCCTAACCGTTAACCATCCACCAGGAACCAGCTTCAGACATTCCGGAAAGCTGGCCTAATGAAGTTTGGCAATAGTTTTGAAATGTACCTGAGCTCATGTTGACGGAGTCCACCCTCCCCACAGTGGTCAGCTCATCAAAGTGTTCTGGATGAAGGGGGGTGGTGCAGTTCTCTGATCTCTGCAGGGCGGCACCGTCCTGAACCTGAAGGGGTCGATTATGGGCGTCCACGAATGAGAGGGGGATGCAGGCGATACCTGACAGAGCAGGGGAAAATGGTTAAATGTCCAAAAGAGTCAAATCTAGTCAGCTCCATTTGAACTTCTACCTGCTGAGTCACAAATGATTTGCTTTTGCTCACAATTATCCAAAAAAGCCATTTCCATTCAGCCCTGGCATTATTAGACAAAAATCCATTTAGCTGACAAAATATATTATTTGGTTTAATTTCCATGGTGCCACCTTAACTGTGTGTCACAGCAGCCTAGATTTTACACACACACAGTAGCATCTTAAACAGTCTTAATATCCATTGTTGATCTTTGGATGCTTCAATTTTACTGGCTTTTATTGCACACGTGCTTTTCGGAAAAACGAAACATTCCTGCCACTCCTAACAAAACATGCCACAAATGAGATACAGTACATTTTGATACTGGCTAAATCATATAATCAACGGATTGGGGGACAGAGCCTTCTCCATAGCTGCCCCCTCCCTCTTTTTCAAACTGCTTTTAATGTGTTATTCATGTTGAGTTCATTCTTTTTTGTGTGTGGTTTTATACAATATATAAGGGCTCTTTGAGTACTATAAAAGTGCTCTATAAATACATGTATTATTTATTTATGTATTATTAATTGGCTCTAGTCCTATCACTGTCAAGGTCTGCAATAACATTGGTGTTTAAAAAGTCAACTGGAATTCAGCAAACATACTAACTGCGGAGAGCAGCTGAGACACACTTTATTAATGTGCTGACAGAACAAAGGTGACTATCAGAGTTAGTTCACGCCGGGCAGGGATCAGGTGACATCAAATGCACTTTGTTCTGCCGATGCTAAAACTAATGAGATGTAGTCAGAGCTTTTCCACACAGCAATTAAAAAATAGTTAGACAGAAAGTCTAAAAGCAGGAGCAAGGAGCAAACTGTTCCTCGCCTCAGTGTTTATGATTAGACAGCCAAAGGCATAGAGGTCCTTTGAAGATCTCCCAGTATCTATCATGTCATTTTACCTGAGAAATTGATTACATTGGACACATGCTGGTGGTCCATCAACACAAAAGCACTCACAGCGTAATTAGGGGTGCGTTTGTCTTCCCAATCTGACGCTCTACCCTTAAATGAGAGTGTTGTTGTTCAAAGACAAACAGTTCTCTACATGAATTAGGAAGAGGGTTAGTTTAAATACATGAAAATAACACTTTCAAGTGGCTATGTATGTATAAAATAAAAAAATGGAGAGATAATATTGTGATAATGTAAGAGATGTTTATGATGAGACACCATAGTAGGCTTGCAATGTAACAATATGTTACTGTTTTTATTACTTTTTCATCACTGCTTTTATACATTTTTTCTATTTTAAGCTGCATAGAGAGAAGCCTGCCAAATGTCATTGTAGACGAGTATAACGACAATAAAGACCTGAGGTTACAGCAAAGAAAATGAGACGGAGGTAAAGAAAGAGTGTATCAGGCTCAGATAAGAAGAACAGGGTTTGAGTTTGAATGTTTATTCAACACCTGCCTCCTTTGAGCTCTATTTCATGGCCTGATAACACAGGAATCATTTATTTAAAAGAAAATTGTCAAACCACTTAAAAGGTTTTGATTTTCTGTTACAAAGCATGGGCACTTCTCAGGAAGGGGTACTGTCAGTGGCTGCTGAAATTGTATCGAAAATCAAAATGGACTAGTGCAATATTCAAGTCGCAGGGAGCACAATGTTTGTTAGGCGAAATATGTGTTAATATGTGGCAAACACAAACAGAGCAACACATACACCCCCCTCTGTTAGATCAACTACCTCAAAACCCATCTCTACTGACTTGCTTTCACTGAATAATTGACCACCAATTAACTTATTTTCAAATGTTTAAAAATGCTTGGTCTTATTTTTTGCTGTTGATGAATTCACATATATTTATTTGTTTATTTCAGGGAACAAGTATTTGTTCATGCCTCTTCTGTGGCTATATAATGTTTAATCCACATGTGTTTCTTTCATTTCTGTGTTGTGATTGAAGTAGTGGTTGTATTGTGACGTGATTTAGTTTTCCTTGTTACTTTCTTGCTGTTTGTACAATATGTTAGCACCCCCTTGAAAACGACATGGTTCATCTCAAGGGGTTAATCCTACATTTCAGTATATGCGCTGTAATTGATTTGTGTCTTCTGTAGACACACACACACTCACACACACACACACACACACACACACACACACACACACACACACACACACACACACACACACAGAGGGAGACTGAGGGTGTGTGATTACCTTTGCCTCCGGTCCCCTGGCCTCCAGGTTTATTGTAGAGGTAGATATCTCCGTCGGCCAAGTCTCCGCTCAAATGAAAGTAGTGCTGCACACCGAACAGGAGAGCACCAGTCAGCATTTATCTCAAACATCACAATGAGACCTGCCAAAGTCATTTTACTCTCTGCCACAGGTTTCCAGAATTGATCCCTTCCTGATCACTTTTTACAGAGCTGTTTGCGGTGCACTCGCAGACATCTATCAGTGCAGGGAGGCACTTTTGAATTTTCAAGCAGCAATGCCTTACTTTTACAAGTCGACAAATCTTTTTAAGTAGTTTCAGGACTTAAACCAGTCAGACTGTTTACTTTGGGGTTTTATTAGCCAGATCTTTACACTGCTGCTGAGACATTGATCTTGCAGCAACAGATTCTGGGATGATGCGAGGTAGAGCTATAACAAATCAGAGAGCTGCAGAAAAAAAAGGCCAAAGACTTGATATGTTCTTTATTTCAAATTAAAGAAATCTCGGTATACATTTGTTCCCAATGCTTAGCCAGGATATCTGTTTTAGGCACAGTAAGAGCAGTATTTTTTTTAGCTTAGAATAGTAAAACAATTGTGTTTGTTTGTTGATTAAATAAACAATATACATATATTAATTTAAAGAGGCCCTTATATGTGGATTTGGGGGTTTTCCCTTTCCTGTAGTGTGTTATAGGTTTTTGTGAATTGTAAATGGTCTGAAAAGGCTAACATCCCAAAGTTCTCTCCCACACACTCCCCCCTCCCTGAAACGCCTCCATTGGACCCCTTTGTTTACTTCTGTCACATAGTGATATCACTACGTAACACTCAAGTTTCTATTGGCTAGTGGGCCAACACATTATTTGGCTAATGGGAGGGATATCTCTAAGCAGTTGACCAATCACAACAGAGCTGGCCAGCTAACCAATCAGAGCAGACTGGGCTCTGGTTTCAGACAGAGGGTGAAAAGAGGTGCTGCAGCACAGTATGAGAAAAATAAAGAGCTTTTTGAACATTAAAGCATGGAGACATGTCACAGGAGAGGCACTACATACAAATATGAACCTGCAAATGAGCAGAATGTGTCCTCTAACTCAATAACATTGGGTAGGTGTGTTTTGTACCTTGAAGTGGTGTGCTGTGTTGCTGTCCGTGTACTTGGGTACGTGCAGGAAGATGAGGAGGTTCTGCCTGAGGTAGTGAGCCACAGCGGGCAGCCAGGGCAGACAGTAGGGGGGGAGGCTGAAGGTCATCACCTCGGTGGCTGGAGACCCTGATGGCTGGATGAACTAAATACACAACATTTTATAAAGGCTATTATCCAAAGCAATTTCCATTAAAAGTGATGTCTGATTGCCGCAGTGATAGCAGCTCAATGTACCTAAAACGTATTTGTATTAAAAGATACCCAATCATTTTAGAATCATTTTTTGCTTTCCCCTCAATTTCTTCTATACAAATGACCCTATAGGAGCAGTTTACCTCCACATCAGCTGGTGTGAGCTTGCAGTTCCTCACAAGCATGACAGTTATGATGTCCAGGGTGGTCTCATCCAGGCGCTTCCGCAGCAGTTTGACCAGCTCGTCTGTGATCTCTGGCCCTGAACACAGAGGGAATAAACATCTCTGCATCACCCTCATGTTGAAAAAATGCAACGGTTCTGCTTTCAATAAGTGATTGCAGTTCAGTATCTAACGGTCTTAGTATGTTTTAAAGGAAGTGCATGTTCTAACAGCATCTGAAGCATGCTTCCCAAGTGGCACAATCGGAAAAAAGGATGGTGCGTTTGAAAAGTCCCAGAGAAAAAGCAAGAAAGTAGACCTATTGTTACATTTATTCCAACTTAGGTCAAAGCTTTTATTTTGTATTCTTTTATCATACACAACATTTTGCCATCCAAAAACCTTTGGTAGGAGATGCAGCAAAAAGGAATTGAGCAGAAAATGTGTTGTTCAGACTGTAGGTCAAAGCGAGCCTTTTACATCCTCAGACCAATTTAGGTTAAGAAATAAAAGCAAATGGAAACCTTAACTGCCTAGTATTGGAGCTTTCCACTGCATCACTCAGATGTTCTATCTCTGTTGTTATGGAGAAAGCTCAGTTGCCACCATATGACTTTGAAATATAACGACTAAGCAATCTCAACTGAAAAAGAAATCTGTCTCCCTCATGTCAGAGAGCTCTTGAGTAATTAAATAAAGTTAAATTACCTATATTTTTCAAGGTCAAGAATGTTCTTACCACCTAACAATGAAAGGAGATAATTTATTCATTAATGCCTCAGAGGGTTTTTAGTATCTTCTTCCAAGTGTTGTGTAATCAACTTGATATTTTCTTCTGCTGACAAAAGAGTGATGCTGTACTTACAAAAACACACATATTCACACTTCAAAGAGGTTCTTAACACAGCTCTCCAGTGATGTTGCAAAAAAAAAAAAACCCCCGCAGGAGTTCAAAGTACAGTTAGTGGAGGAGCAGAATAGGAATGTAATTATCTGAGCTTTTGAGAAACTGCTGACGTAATCCCAGCCGGTAGAAAACAAAGGTTTGTCCCTAGTACAACAGTGCCATCTAGGCATCTACAGGAGAACAGCAGCCTTCTCCTGTTTTTATTACAAATAATTCACTTTGTGTTGAGAACAAGACCAATGGCAGGAAACAACAGCAACATCAAGTAATACGCTGTACATAAAA
The DNA here is from genome assembly GCF_902827165.1 of Trematomus bernacchii. Lineage (NCBI taxonomy): Eukaryota > Metazoa > Chordata > Actinopteri > Perciformes > Nototheniidae > Trematomus > Trematomus bernacchii. The sequence continues at coordinate 24,889,650 of NW_022987739.1, forward strand.
TAAGGTCTTCCCCATAATATAAACTTATTCTTATTGTAGAAATACACATATTTGTTAAGGCAGTATGAGGGCTTGACTGTGTGTGTGTGTGTGCGTGTGCGTGTACGTGTGCGTGTACGTGTGCGTGTGCGTGTGCGTGTGCGTGTGTGTACACAGCATTAAAACATAAAATACAACTATTTGTGTTTTTTTCAAAGATGTACGTCCGAGCCAATGTGACCCAGACAGGAAGTCAGAGAGTGATGATTTTAATCACTATCATTCTTGACAACACTGTACTGCTGATTTTGCTAAATGTTCAGTGTTATTTCATAATTATCTTTTCTTTATCCTATTCATAATTGTTATCCTATTTTTTTATAAATACTTTATATAGTCATTTTGCTCCTTTAGCTTGGTATTGGATTGATTTTTTCCAAATATCTTTGGGGGATTTTCTGCAGACATTTGAAATTCAACACAGCAGTTATATTTTTCTGTAATTGTGAAAATATAAATATCTACCCTCTTCACCCCCCCCCCCTTGAATAATATGTTATTTTATCCTTTGATGGAACATTCTTATTTCTTATGTATAAACAATTTCTTTTTTTAATCTTTTATTTTATTTCATTATAAAATGGAGCAACTGTAATGAAATAAAATATTCAGATTATGAATATTATTGAATACATACATGTAACTTATTTAATGTAATTTGGTACAACAGCATTTCTTTATCAAATATGTCAGTAGCAGAAGGTGACACTTGCTGTCAGTGGACCCAGCTACGCTCTCTAAGAACAGAGTGAAGTTAAACTGTCTCTAACTCTGGCCGTGTGCCCCCCCCCCCCCCCCCCTCATCATGCTGTCAGCAGCTCCCTCCACTGAGAGCTGCTGCAGGCCTTCACTGGTGTTGACTGCCATCCAGCTCCAAATGTCTCCTCCCATAACACCAGGAGCAACACGATTAGCTGATGGCATTTTGGGAGTTACTGAGAACTTCTCTGCCATTCATGCATGATCCGCCTCGCTCTTCGTTCTGCCTCCTCTACAGCATCACTAATTATACACAGATCCACAGAGGGCCGTGCTAATGCCACTGTGAAATGTCAATTTGTGAATCAATCGCACGCTAAGTTTAGAAGTATTTGATCTTTATAAAGCTGTATTTGATCAACACCCTTATTCCCCTGTCAGTGATTCATTAACATCTAAGATTCTACAGCCATGCACGTAGCCATGAAGAAAAGCAAATTGTAAGATGGATCCTCATGCTCGTCCTTGCAGTAAATTGGAGTTAATAAGATTTAAATGGCAAAAATGAGAAGTGAACTAGAGGATTTGGATTTGAAGTAAAAGAGGCCCTATTATGTGCTTTTGGGGTTTCACTTTCCTGAAGTGTGTAGGTTTGTGTACATGTCTGCAAAAGCTGAAATCCCAAGGTTCCCTCCAGAGGGAGTTTCTCTCTAGAGGATTTGGATAGTTAAGAGAATTGAATAATGTCAAACAGACTATCAACGAGGCAAATGTTGGCTATATGCATATGTTTAATATAGCAATGCTTGCCTTTTTAGTTAAGCGTGGAATTTCTTTCAGATAAAGGTACAATTTTCTTCCTAAAATAAACGCATTTTGTAAATGATCAAATAAACTAAATAAACTATGTTCCTCCATGTTAGGGAATAATTTGCTTAGGTATTCAACCTTCGACACAGTTCATCATTTTCTCCTCTCACTGTCTCCTTTCCCATGGCATAGGTCTACGGCCTTGGGTATTGCTGCTATCTCTCTTAAGGAGGGGCAGCTTGGGCGCATTGTTGTTGCCAGTCTATGACAGAGCACAAGCCGAGCAAAACCTCGAGCTGCAGAAGAGTTCTTCAGAATTGGTTTGGCAACCGCTGTGTCAACTCGTGACACACAACCTGTCTTGCCGGCCGTAAACTCCAAATAAACCATCAGTGTTTGCCATCAAAGCTCCAGCTCTCCTCGTGTCTCTTTGAGTCCTGACTCTCCATTGCTACAGAAGTTTCCCCCACACTCCACACCACATAATTCACTTCATCTCTGTGAGGTTAAGTTTTACCTTGTTTTATTATTACTACAAATCTCTTTATCTCGTATCAATAATATAAATCCTTATCATCCCTTGATGTTTCCCTCTCACCTGTGTTTCCCACTCCGTGCACCAGCAGCAGGATGTGCTTGTCCACCTGTCCAACTGGCCGAGAGCCGTCCAGAGACGACCTGGAGCCCTGAGGACACACACAGCAGGGGGTCAGCTGTTTGGGTAGCGATACTAAGGCAAACTAAGCATGATTACACTGACTGACCTTTAACAAACAGCTCTCTTTGGGTATGTTTCAGTGCAGTTTCACATTTTCTGTTACCCACTAATAAATTGTTTCCCTCTTGTTGGAAGAGGTGGCAAGTGCAGGCAAACATTGTCTGTATCCATTTTAATAGATTTATCGGGAATCACAAATGTATTTTTTGATTTATATATAAATCCACACTCCGAATGTGATAGCTACCGACAAAAAAAGGCTTTGTTTGTGTCTATGGTTGCCATCATTAAGCTGTTACTTGTAGTGTTAAAGAGTCCAAGTCAAGTTCCAAGTATTTTGAGGACAAGTCAAAGTCAAGTTTAATGTCAAATCGAGTCTTTATGCAGTTAAGACTCAAGTAAGTAAGGCCTCATTTTGATTGTTTAAGTTGTTTGCTTATGGAATACACATGCCAACAGCACTTTTGTGAGTCAAATGCATGTACGTATAATACATGTGGTTACTAACCATAAGATCCTCAGAAATCAGGGGCTCCTGACTCCGAGCGAGTCCTATGGATCGAGTCATGTGTAGGTTTCCATCCACGTCAGAGTATTTCCCGGTCAGGGACGTTTCACAAAGTCTGGAAAAAGATAAACAAAAGCATTTACAGCATACTGATGAAAGTCAAGTAAATATAATGCTTTGAGAACAGTTCCATCCTCTGCCATTTAAATCAAAGGTCACCTCTCACTATCCTATCCTCATCTCTCTTATCGGTCTCCCCTCCCCAGTGTGTTTCTATCCTTTTTATCTGAAAGCCACTCTGACTAATGTACTAATGTTTCCAACAAAGTAAATTATAGCAAACAGTGAACACCAAAGACTTATCTGACAAGTCACAGGCAGTATTACACAACTAAATGATTGCTTGAATAAAATGGAGAAATTGAGACAGGATTAAATGTGCTTTTGTTGCTGCTGTGTACAAGCATGGCCCGCTGAACTAAGTGCCTTGTATTATACCAGAGTGTATTTCAAGAAGAAGAATGGGATAACTAACCAGGATCAAGCTCTTTTTTAAGGATATGTGTCCCCAATGCTACAGCCGTTTAGATGAAACCAAACAGAAATGCTTCTATTAAAAATACAAGGGGGGCACACATCCAATCTAAGAGTATTTAAACAACAGTTCCGTTGATGTGTCATTATTTATGAATTAGCATAAATTGAGTTAAAGCTAATACATTGAAATGAAGTAGTCTTAATTAGTAGTAATTATTATTCCAGTGCATTTGGAAGCACATATATGGAATGGAGTACTATAATAATAATAATAACAGTACATTAAATTAATATAGCGCTTTCAGTACTCAAAGTCGATTAAGAACCGAAAGGTTGCCAGTTCAAGTCCCGATTCGAAATACGGACTGAACACAGCCACATCGCGCTGCCACTTCTATTGCTAATGCATGTGTATAGGTCATTTTTGAGCATGTGTTTATGTGTGTATTTAGACCTATGTGTGTAATGTAAATATACTAACTGAGTGAAGAACAGATTTTAGTTAAAGTATGTCTTCCTCCTTTCTTTTCTTGATGCTTGATTTTAAAAAGACTTAAGTTCCACAATTGAAGTCGGTAATTATTGCAGCCCATGTCACATGGTGATGAGTGTGAAGTGACCATGACTTTTCTCAGCACCTCAGTATATAGAGACTGAGCTAACCTCTAATATGAAACAGAATACCTTGTGGTCTTCACAACTACATGGTCTTTCTCTTCCTTTGTTGCTCCTACATTTAATGAATCCCCAACCCTTCTGAAGTTGTGAAAGGATGATTTGATAGTTGGAGTGTGTGTGCAGCATTGATACACTGTACCCTCCTCCCTCCCTGGGAAGCTCCCCCATCTGCCTGGGGGATACACCAATGGTGTTTACTCACTCAGCTGTGTTTGACAGCAGTTCAATTTCGAGCCAGTTTAATTTCCTTTCTGCTATATTCCTCCCTTAAGACCTTTTGTGGGTTTATTTTTGTTTCAGGAGAAAGAAAACACTGTGCGGCTTTAAAGGTAAGCTTTAAGGTGAGCCTTGCCAAAGCCTTACAGCTATAGAAGCGTTTTATAAAATATTGTGTGTCAGGGAATTTCGGTTTGAAATTCAGCATAATAAAACTGTGAACAATACGTTTGCGCCACAGAAAAAAAAAATGTATCCTGTAAGTCATAACTATGACTATAACTATAACTATGACTATGACTTACTATCTCATTATTTCGACTTACTATTTAATTATCATGACTTACTAAAGTACCTCACTATCATGACTTTCTTTCTCATTATTTTGATTCGTAATAATGAGATAGTAAGTCATAATAATGTAACGGACTAGTTGAAATGTTGATGTTTTTATGTGTTTTATTGTTCAGAGTTTATATCAGATTAACAGATTGTCAGCGAACATGTCACTGTTTTGACAGATAGTTCTAGTGAGCTGTGGCTGTGAGGTTAGGGGAAAAGGTCGTTCTGATTGGTTGCGAGTCGAGATGGAGGGAGGCTCCTAGAGTTAGACGGGAAATGCTACCAGAGATCTAGCGGTGTGTATGTGTTTGAGTAAAGAGTAACTAAGTTCTTTGTTTTGGCGTGGTTACAGCCGACACTAACCTGTGTTCAGTGACTAATACATTGGTGATTCAAAGAGATATAAAGTCTCATTGTGTTCCTGTGGCGAGAAGCTACAATAATGAGATGGTAGGTCATTATAATGAGATAGCAAGTCATAATTCTGACTAACAGGATACATTTTTTGTGGCGCAAATGGGCTTCCATAGGAGAGAGACTGAAGAGGTAAATATAGGAAGAATGACTAATGATGACAAAGTGTTACCTGAGGTAGACGACTGATTTAGTGGTACGCTCCTGGTACACAAACATGTTCTTCCTGTTGACCACGCAGAAAGAGTTGAGCACAGAGCGCAGCGCCTGGATCGCTACAATAGAGAGACAAAAAACATATGCACAGGTTTAGTATACTTGTTTTGAGAAAAGGATCATCGTTATATCAAAACAAAACACAACAAGGTGATGTCACATGGGGTGATGTCATTTGAAGCTTAAAGGGGACCTATCATGCAAAATGCACTTTTGTACGTCTTTTATACATGAATATGTGTCCCCGGTGTTCCAGGGAACTCACCAAGTGTCAGAAAACACAACCCTCTCTATTTTCCTCCATACCCAAATCTCTAAAAAAGGGGCTGCAACGGATCTGATAAAAACTGATCCAGATTTGAACACTGTCCTGACGTCAGGACGGTGGCGCTACGGCTATTGGGCCAACTCCACCAATCAGGAGGAGACAGCCACGGCCATTGCCGTTCGAAAGCGCTGGAGACGCTGTAGTACATATGCCAGGCCAGTAGATGGTGCTGTTCTCACAGAATCAACCCTTGCTAAAACAGAGCTAGAAATTGTCAAATTGAGCGAAATGAGGCATGGCTAAAATGCATGATCTGTTTGGTATTTTGAAAAAAAAAAAAGTATAAATATGCCTTATATAGGTATGGTCCTACACTATATTATTCAAATATAGCATGATAGGTCCACTTTAATATAGGAGTACACTTTTTTTAAATGAATCTGTCGTTTTGTTTCCCATATGTTCTTCACTTCTTGCAGGTTACAAGAGATAAGCTTATAGATGTTGATCAAAAGTAAATCAATAATTTAGGATGGATTCCATGTGACAATATTGATGGTTGTTTTCTTGTACAATTACAATAGACTGAACCATAAGTATGGTGGTATATGTTTGTTATTATCTCTTTTGGAGCACTTTCTATACAATAAATGCAACATTTTCATTAATTTCCTTTAAATATATAATTATAAAACGGGGCAGGAAATGCACATTTTATATATAGAGTATCTGTCTGTTTAAAAAAAAGGGGGAAAGGCAGCGCTTATATCATACCTAGTTTAAGCCAATGTTAAGACTGATACAAATTAATGCTTTGGGACCATTTGGTAGTTAGGGTTGGATTATATTAGTTTTTAGGCAAATGTGGGGTGTTTTGTAGCTTGTAAATGTTTCTGTATAAAACATGAACTACTTCCAACATTTTGAAAGGACATTTTGTTTTTCTTATGGTTGTATTTTTATTTGTTTGTGAAAAACCTGAACAGATTTGAAGAGTCATAGTTGGTGTCAACCAGTATAATGATTAGTATTTTCTCATATGTGCCACTCACCCCTGGACACCCCCATGTTGGGTCCCATCTTGAGGCGTGGGTGGATGTGGATGATGGTGCTCCACACCACGTCACAGGCAAAATGTCCCGGGATGAACTGCATGGTGGCTGCCAGGTAGTCTCTGGCCTGGTAGCTCTCCTCTGTGTTGTAATCTGTGTGGTGACATTTAACACAAGAATATATACATATAAGAGTTTAAAGACTTGAAATTAAAGGGTCTATTCACCCATATGACTTGTGGTTTTACCATCAGAGTTGTTGAGCCTCTGCCTGCACAGAGACTCGTTCTTCCAGATGTCCTCCTCACTCTCAGCCACCAGCAGAGAGTTACACACATGGCTGTCGTGAAGGTCCTGCAGCAGCATGCGCTACACACACACACACACACGCACACGCACACACACACACACACACACACACACACACACACACACACACACACACACACACACACACACACACACACACACACACACACACACACACACACACACACACACACACACAGGAAACAGAAATGAATATGGAGGTAGATTTGTCTCAATAGTATTTGTTTGAAAAGTTTGACAACCCGTGTGAATTCTGTAAGTGTAAAAAACCTTCCAAAATGCAAAAAATATTTTTTAACTCAAACTATATTAGGGGGGAAATATACAAACACATTCTTAACAATAAAGCATACATCTATCCAGAATCCAGTTTTCTTTTCAGTAAAAAAGTAAATTAAAAACGAACTAATTGAAAGTATTTATTTGTGGATTCAAAATGTTTTTGTAGATCTCAATTAGGCTTGTAAAGTTACATATTCCATACACTGAATTTGAAAAGGATGAACAAAAATCTGTGTGTGCCCCTGGGCCATTTTCAGATAGCCTGCTGATGATGTGGCATTTCAAAGTAAAGCATGCAAATCTTCCACCATATGTTAAGTTCTAACCTTTCCATTGCACCTTTTAATAATGTCACAAAATGGCATTGTTACTTTATCTGTATGATTTTCTAGAACATTTGTAGTAATGTCTGTGATGATGTACCTGATTGACTATTCTGCAGATTTCCCCGATCCTCCTGACCACCATATGATGCAGATGTAGGTACTCCGGCTGCTCCTGCTCTTCTTCCTTCTTCTCCAACTCCTCAGCACTGACCTCTTTGACCTCTGTGAAACACCTGCAGAAATATAAAAAAACCTGAGAAATGTATGATCCAGAGACCGGCCGTGATCAAGCATCTGAGAATCTGTTCTAGGAATTGTGACTGGGATTTAAAGGTCCCCTATTATACTGTTTTTCATCAATATATTATAGGTCTCAGATATATACAAATCATGTCTCTGAAGTGTTTCGCTCGAAATACCAAAGAGATCATGCATTGCAGCATCCCATAATCCCCTCTGTTTCAGCCCTGTTTCAAAAGGGCTGATTCTCTGTCTGTTACTTTAGATGAAAATAAGGAGCCCCTCCCCACGCCCCTCGGAGAGATATTTGGTTAAAAAGAACACAATGGTGCTCTAGGAGGAGATTCAGGTGATAAGGTGGGGGGTTACCTTGGTAGTTATTGGCTAATGCTGACACAAGCCAAAACATCGTTATGACATCATAAAGTGACCAAAATCTGATCAGCTCATTTTCAGACAGGTTTTTATATAAATGGATCAGGACAAAAAGTGAGATAATCTTTTTCTTGAAACTTCAGAATCTCTTTACACAGAGGGGACACATGTTTATGTATACAATACATGAAAAAGTGGATTTTGCATAATAGGTGACCTTTAAAACGTTTTAAACATTTGTTCCCATTTAAGATGAGGAATACTAACCTATCCCTTGAAGGTACTTTGAGAATGAATAAAAAATGTGCGATTCATCTTGAGTTAACTATGGACAATCATGTGAATAGTCCAAATTCAATATTTGAAACGATTGACAGCAATAGCAGTTATACACACAGTATGGCAGGGATTAGCAGTGTGGTTTAGAGCACAGTTTGAGGAGTGTCTGACCTGGAATGGGAGTAGACCTTCACTCTGTCCTGGTGGATGTTCACGATGAGCCAGAAGTCAGGCATCAGTGGGGACTGACGCTCCTGTTCATCCAGGGTGGGGCTCTCACACTCAGAGTCACTGCTGCCGCCATCATAACCTTTAAACAAACAACACATTTAAAAAAGGAAGCATTGACATTATCTTTATCTAAGCCATGTGAGTAAACCTTGGTATAAGCAGTACAATCACTGGGGTTTCACAGGGTATACTAATGGGGGGGATTCAGACTTTCACTAGTGTAGGAGCCATTTCCTTAGGCTATATTCATTTTTAGTTTGAGTGAGTGAGTGCTACTTATTCAGGGCATATTTATGGCAAAAAGGAGACATACTGTAGCCTAGTGGTGTGGCTGGGTTAAAGCATACATACTTAGAGTGTGTGTGACTTACCACTTGATTTTTTAGGTTATTTGTTTAAGATTCACATTTATTAAGGAAATCATTTAGTTAAGAACGTTTTACGATTGCACATTTTTCAAATCACATCTGGATATTCCTTTTTTATAAACAAATAAGCTTCTTTTTATTTTGTCAGCCCAAGAGTGAGCCACAAAGGAGAGAAACAAACAAATGGTTTTGCTTCATAAGACAACTATGAATATTGCTGATGCTAATGATGTTCCGGTGAGAGCGATCCTGTCCTGGGACGGCCTCATCCCATGCTAGTTTGCCATAGCAATTGATCAAATGTACTCTTTGCACTCTGCGAACGTTGCGACCGTGGCTTTGCAGTTTATTTCCACAGCCAATCCCCACTTCCTGTTTTTTCATATCTGTGAAACTGTCTCCTGTTTTCATGTAGGATGTAGGTTTCAGTTTACCTCCCGTTTGTGAGGAGATAACACCATGAGAAGAGAGAAAACGTATTCTGGCCTCCCTTGTTTCATCCCCCCATGATACTATGGGTGCGTCTCACTTCGGTTATTTTTCATTTCCTCGCTCCTCGGGCTCGGTATCACCGGAAGTTGATTTGTCTGTGCCACCTTGAGTACCGTCCCAGTGGCCTTATTTTTGCCGGAGGATCGAGGATCGAGGATCGAGGAGTGATAACGGAGGAGCGATAATCGAGGAACTACCAGACCATCCTCCGGTGAAATCCTCAGAGACTCGCCCCGCCCCCTTACTGTGTATCGCTCACTGATTGGACGATGCAGCGCATGCACTGATCTGGCTGCTGTCAGACGATCAGCTGTGCGGAGTCATCACAAACGGACGTCGCTTCACGTGACGCTCCGGAGGAAAGGACGTCCCATTGCTCTTAAAACTCATTTCCCTGCTTCTCGTGGTTTCCTTGCGTCTCTCCATGCTTCCCTGGTGGGAGGGACTAAACGCAGGGAAACGACGCAAGTGAGGGACGCAAGGATTCCATTTAACCGAAGTGAGATGCAGCTTAGGTGTGTGCGCACAGATACTTGAACTGTGTGTAATCATGGTCATATATCTTGATATCTCTGCCTTTTAAAAGGTAAAAACTGTTTCATGCTGTTAATATTCCATTGGATGATCGATTAGTAAACTACCAACAACAACCTTGTTGTAACTTCATTTGTCCTACATATCTCACAAGGAGACCTGTTTGTTATGTCTATTAAAAAAATGTCAGCAAGATGGAAATTTTAGATATTGCTGATAGTTCTCTGAGCACGACATGTCAATGGTCTTTCCATTTTACAGAAAATGTAACAAAGCCAATTGTCCACAAGATGGAGCGCTTGATCAGAAGAAATGTAGATCCAGCCGATTCATTTATATACACTGACTAAAAAAGTATACAGTGTGTTAAGTCACAGCAATAGATACTGCTGGACTAGAGGTCAGAAATGTAGTTAGATGCTTTTACCCAGACAATTACAATTAGGTAATTTCTGGACGTTTTTATTAATCTTATTGTTTTATTCAACTAATATTATATTAATACAGACATTTTATACAGACAATGTACTGTACCAGGGAGGGTAGAAAGCATTGCTTAAAAATAAAATAGTCTCCAGCGAGTAATCAAATGTTATAGTTTCTGGTCAAAGACCCCAAACATTATGAGATAGTAAAACTATCTATTAAACTTTATTTTAAAATATTAAATATAAAATGAATATCAAGTCATAAGGCTTGAATTTAACGAAGTCATTTACAGGGTTGAAATATATAATCTGTCATTATTCAGATATTATATTGAGGAGATTCTGGTTCAGTCTATGACATATTTCAACATTGATTATTGATCAACTGTATTACTCAATTGTTGTTCTATATAGCTTTCTACCCAAGGTGTTGGTTTGCCTAGCTGGGTTCTGACTGACTTTAATTTTGAAGTTCTTTTGGACGGATTTTGACTATGATAATATTGTGCAAGTTTTCATATCGCAGGTATGTATTTCGTTGAAGTATAACAAGCTGGTAAAAAGGAGGTAAAAAGGATGTTAAGCTTGATGGAATCCTCTCTAACTCTGAGTGTATGTGCAGCTCTCACCCTGCATGTCTGAGTCCAGGCTGCCCTGACTGGAGACCACACTCTGGACTCGACTGGGCCGGAGTTTACCTCCGCCTGAGGAGAGAGCATTCAGAGTCACACATCAAACACTACAAATACAGCAGCTGGAGAAGTGATTAACTGACTATAGATACAAGCAATGCATAAAAGTGAACAATTTAAATATGTTAGACAATTACAATTAGGAATTAATTTCTCCTCAGTAATAACTGTAATCTGTCTGATGGACTCACTGTGAGAGGCTGACTGCATGGACTCAGCCAGGCTGACACTGGATGGCGTCTTCGGGGGGGAGGTGTGCTCGGTGCAGGGTTCAGTTTGGAGCTGTCCTCGGCCCGCCCCAATGCTGACGGAGCACTGAGAGACAGAGTCCTCGCACTCTCTGATTGGCTCACTGGATTCTGCAACTGTGTCACAGGCAGCGCCCACACTGATGGACCTCCTGTCTTCACTCTGCAGGGGGACAGTTACAGTCAAAATAAGTCATTTCATGTAAACATGTTTCATCTACTGTGCATTAATCTTCACCAGAGGACATCAAACAATCGTGCACAGAAATGAGCTAAGAAGCTATTTGTCATCCGTACGATGATATGCAGACATTCTCATTTATCCATATCACTGTGACCTATCTGACCTCACTGGTTGCCGGAGCCTCTGCTTCAGTCTCCAGAATCACTTCCTCCACCTGTGGCCCCTCACTGCAGGGCTGGGGGGGCTGGGGGGGGCCTGCGGTGCTCTCAGACAGCCTCTTGGTGGCGTGGATCCTCTGAGGGTGCAGCCTGCTCAGGGACATGTAGTAGAAACTGTCCTGCTCTCCGTTCAACACGTAGCCGGAGAAAGATATTCTGCGGAACTCCTGCAGAACACACCGTCTCAATACATCATACTAACACATAAATACTGAGGACTCATTTCCTGTCCCATAAAAAAAGGGAGCACATTTGCTTCAAGTACTATATTTTTATTTAGAAATTAAAGGACAAAATATGCAGGTTAAACTCAATTGTAAGTACAATAGAGAATTACTGTCATTTTTTAATGTTTTTTTTATTTTTATTGACCATATTTAAACATTTAAGTACTATACAATTTGCTGTTATTATTTCGAAATAAATGCACAAAACATTGCCCAGTAATTTCTTTTTCATGCTGTTCTCAAAACTGTAGATTTTGTGTATTGTTCCCAACAGAAAGAAAGGAATTATTTGTATTCTATTTATTTTTTTACTTAGGCACTGGAATTCTCCAATGTGAAATATCTTTGCAGGAAGAATTTAAATAATCTAAATATCAAATGGAAAAACAGCAAAGTATGACCATTTGGAATTTCCTATTAATTAAAAAACTGTATTTGTAAATAAAAATGAAATTCAAAGCTTGACCCTCTTACTAAAATCTTGTTAAATGTAGTCATTAAAGTATTATTTGATAATATACAGTATAGTAGTAGTAGTAGTAGTAAACATATTATTGAAAAGAACCTCACTATGATCAGCAAACCGAAAACAAAAGGAGGAACTGTGCCTCGTGTTGAAATGCGAATATTCCTGGAGTTCTTTGTTTGTGTGTGTTTGTGCGTGTGTGTCCTTGCCTCTTTGAATTTCTCCAGAGACAGCTCTGGCCCGAAGACAAACTGCAGCGGGACGTCTTCACATCGACAGTGCGTCCGCCCGCTGGAGCGCAGGACATGCTCGGCCACTTTCTGCAGCGTGGCCGAGCTGATGACCCGAGAGTGACGCAGAGCAGAGACGATCTCATCCTCCAGCAGCCAGCGGATCTGAAACACACACACAGCCAAACAGGACACACACATCACTGTTGTGTACGTGAGGAAAGAGCAAAAGTATGGGCCCTGTAGTTTTCAGTGAAAAAGTCACATAACATTAAAGCTATATAGAAAAACAGAGACTTCTATCTCAACAAAAAAAATGCTGAATATACAATACAAATATTTGTATAAAGCAGAAAACAAAACCAAAGATTAAAAAGAAAAAATGCTGAATTATCAATAGAATATTCATATAAAATATATATACATGGTAAAAGATATAATGGTCATTATGCATTTAATGCCCTTGTTCAAAAGGACAAAAACACATTTTTGTCTAAAGTGAAGCTTAAAATTGAGCTTGAAGAATGCGATATGTAAACTCACCTCGTCCATGGTGGACAGAATGGCTAACTTGTGAGGAAGTGGGAGTTTGCATAATGGATCACCAGAGACCCTGATGGAAGAAAGAAGGATATGAGAAAATGTTTTTCTATTATTCAGATTGGTATTGTCTGGATGTGTTGAACACACTCACCCGTCAGCAGCAGCTCCCCTCAGACTGTCCAGCCCTGCCATCAGCCCCTCATCAGAGCGGTAGGAGGAGGGCTGCCCTGGTGAGCGATTCAGGGACACACTGCTCTCTGAGGTGTACCTGCGTACAGAGACATAGTGTCGTCATCATGTCGACATTTCTGGCTCTGGCTCTGAATTAAGATTTTTTTCGCATCAGGACTCATTTATGGCTTTTGAAAGCAACTTGAATGAGCAAAGCAGCACTGACAGGATTTACCTTACTATGGTTATTTAGTTTCCACATTACAGTACAAAATTGAATCATCAGGATAAAGATATTTCATCAGTTACAGAAGAAACTATATCAATCAAATAGAAAGTGAACATGGGCCCAGAATGAAACCATGTGGAATACCTTATACAATTTGCACCAACTCAGATGTATTTCCAATGCAATACCATCAAATAGTATACAAGTCTTTTTTTAAATAAATGTGTGATCATCTGTTACAAATGTATTTGAAACATCATCAAAAAGAGCAGCAGTGTTTTTCTGATCTTTGTCCTTTTGTGTTTTGGTTGTGTGAAATGATACTGGAAACAATGTAAAGATGTATTACTGTAGAGATCCAACTGATGCAAACTGTGCAAACTGTAATATAATACTATGTTACATTTGCTGAAATGAATGATGATTCACTAGAGATTCTGTGTAGTACGATCATTTAATCTTCTGCAAACCTGCTGAAATGGAAATACTTGGACTCACCTGTTGTGATGGAAATCAGCCATGACTTCAATCTCCAGAGGTAGTGTCAGGACGAAAATATCTAAAGTGACTGAGAGCTCATTTAAATCCACAGACTGTAAGGCCTCTGCGTTTTCCAGGCAGGAAATAATCTCACCTGCAATCACAAAACTCAAATTAGCAATATTATCATTGGTCTTACTTCCCCATTGGATGTGTGACTAAGCCACATTTCAATATAACTAAACAGAAATAGTGTCATCTTTTGCGTTCACATTGTGCGTCTGGTACCCACCGAGGCAGGTGGGCAGTGTTTGCATGGGCATGGAGCCGTGGGAGCTCTTCATGTTGACTGAACAGGTGACGTGAACAAAGAGCGGGGGCATGTCCAGCTCGGGCCCGTCGGCCTCCAGCAGGGAGTCCCCCTCCAGGATGCTGAAGGAGTCTGCGTCCTGGTTCACAGTGTTGGAGTCGGACTGGGAGTGCTCGTCCCCCTCTGCCCGGGACCCTGAGGCTCGAGGCTCCTCGTACTCCACCACCAAGTCTGTGTCGCTCTCCGTCATGATGCCCGAGAAGTTCTCTGGACACACATTTTTTATTTTTTTATTATTATTGACTCGGTTTGTCTCTACCTTCACAAAATAAATAAATGATTCTTTACAGGCAGTATGAGTGAAAACAAAAAAAGAAGCTTATCGTATGCCTACATCTGAAAATGTTTTGTCAAAACACAAAACAAAAATAAGGCTCACAACATTTGTCAAAGAGCTAATTAGAGCTAAAAGTAAGTGAATGATCCTCACCGTCCTCAGTGGCTTGTTCAGCCTCTGACAGCAGCTCCTCACTGAGCCTCCTCCCTGTGTCTCCTTCCTCTGAGTCCTCCTGAGGAGACAAGCAGTCTGCTCAACATGCAGCTCACACATCAGCAGCAGACAGCTTTCACTACATATCTTTGTATTACATTCTATATATATATATATATATAAAATAGTCTTATGTATAGATATACTTATGTATAATATTGTATGTTATTCTGTACAAACTCACACTCTACTTCACTGCATTTAAATGTGTCTATAATCTAATCTAAGTTTATTATTTTGATTATTTGTGTTTGTTTTTCCTTTCAATTTATATAATCTCTGATATTAATTTTTAGATGCAGTGATAATGAGGTACTCTGAGGTATAGATGTATATCTTTCTATGTTCATTTGTATATAAACTGACTGTTGTATTTTGATATTGTGTATTTTATATGTTTATTTATTTATTTAAAATATAATTTATTCTTAGATTATTCTTTGATACAAAAACAATCATAAATATATAATTCCTCCTTTTGTAAGATTTTTTAAGTTTTTCAACTTCATTATCTCCAACATTCATTTTGTAATCAGTGTGAAAGAGATATGATGAGCGAATTAGCACAAGGACACTAATTACAATGGCAAAGCACGACCAGGTCAACTCACCTCTTTCTTGCATGAAGGCGGGCAGTAGAAGAAGTAGTGTGGGTTGGAGGGCACCGTTTTGAAATACTGGCTCACGACCCCCATGAATTTATCCTGTCGAATGATTAAATTCAAACATTGGTTTCACCGTGTTAGCTTTGCATCTCCTGTAGTTACTGATTATTCAGAGGAATAACCAGATGTACTTTAAAATGAATACATAATGACCAGAAATATATATCTTTAGATTGTACCTGTATGATTCTGTGCAGATCAGGATACACTTCACACCCGGGCTGTGTGTGCAGCAGACTCAGAGGGAATAGTGGGATACTGGCTGTTGTGGACTCATGCAGAATCGACGGAGAGGACTTCCCTCTAGATTCAGCTTCACTGGCATCCTCTATTTCAATACTATCGCCAAAAGCATGAACATTAAACAATATCAAATGTGTTATCTCATAGGAAACTGGCTGTAGACATGAAGCCTCGCTGTATTAAAAGCATTTACAGTGAAGTTGAAGTTGTAAAAGTTAAGCAGTTCTACATGAATATACATTGTGTTACCTGGATGAGGAGACCAAGGCTGGCCTGTCCTCTGCTCGCTCCTCCTCCTCCACCTCTCCGATGGTAAAGGTGGCAGCGGGGCTTCTGGCAGGTTTTGGGGTCCCGCCCCCATGCTCCCTGAACACCCGGATGTGTCCACAGAGGGTCTGCAGGAAGGCAGTGACGTCGATCTCCTGCAGGGACTCCTCACAGTAGTCCATGGCCATCAGCAGGTCCTGGGAGCTGATGCTGTAGGCCTGCTGCAGGCTGCGGTACACACCTGAGGAACAGCCACTGTTATTTGCATTAAAAACACATTGTGCACGCACTTTATTCATTGAAGAAACTCTGTTCCGTACATTACTCTTGTGATTGCAAACATACAGTACACTACTGAACAAAATCTTTAGACCGGGGAAAAATTACAAGAATTTGCATTTTGCACTGGTGGATTGTAACCAGTAGAGCTTCAAAATGCAAAAAATAAGAAACAGGAGCAAGAGACCAAAATAGAGAGTTGGCAATTTATTGAAAACTGCATTTAAACTCAAACAGGCTGTTCATCTGCCGATCAAATGTTTAAGACCATAGCCTTAAAAATAATAAATGTATTCTCTTGGTTTTTATTATTGAGAAAGATCGATAAGTTGTTATTAACCTGTTAAGACCCGAGCCTGTTTTTCAGGTCTCAGGCTCGAAAATGACATGCCCAGAACAAATGACTATATCTTCACTTCTAAAAGAGGTAAGTTAATAATCTCTTCTCTCAAAGCAATGATACACCTGTGACTTGGATGTAGAATCAATATAGATGTTTTTATTTTTAAAGTAAATTCAGATTGAACATAGTAAAAAATTGTAAATTATAGTTTCCGTCAAAAGAAAACATGACTTACAGTGAAAACCACCCTTGAATGATGGAATAGTAGACTAAAAACTTTAGGAATCCAAACTATAACATATAATAAGTACCCTGTATTTCATTTCAATTCATTTCATTTTTATTTGTCCCGCTCATGGTACGCAAAACCAAATGTACAATAATTGCCAACAAAACATGTCTCTACAAACACCCTTGAGCTAAAAGGAGCAGGGAGAAGAATAAAATCTTATATGACCTGCCCCTTTCTAAAAAGAAAAAGAAAGGGGCAGGTCACTTGTTTTGTATCAAGATTGATGCAAAACAAGTGACAAAAACACTTCTGGGGTCATTTGGGTGGATTTGCCATATCTCTGGAACTCATCGGTGGATTTTGATGATTGACACCACTTTTGAACCGTTAGAGCCAATAGAATCAAGAGGGAGTTCCTAAATCCATCCAAACATTATGAATGAGAGTGATGCGCAGCCAGCAAGCCCAAAACCGGAAGCTGGGTTACAGCTCTCATACACTCTATATGAAAACTCTGTTATTGACATAAATGTTATGATGGATTATCAGTAATCATTTCAAAGTGACACAGAGACATTGGATTAACCTTCAGCAGCGTTTATATGCATTTTAATGCCATTGAACACAACTTTTGATCAGAAAACAGCAAAGGTAAGACGTATTTGCCGTTTTGGCCCCGTAAAGTGGAGTTGTGTGTTGTCTTTGCTTGCCTTCGCTGCCGTGAGTTTTGGTTGCTCAGTGATGATACTTATACCATTGGAATCTGTGGAATCTCAGCTTTCATATGATATCTTGTTTGTGCAGACCCGATGAAGTATAAAAGATCGCTAACGTGAGTTATGTGCTAAGTGCGTTAGCACTCTTTCGCTTAGTGCTAATTCAGACGCTTGGCCGGGGGCTATGGGGCTTAACAGGTTAAGCTACATTTGGGATTTAAAAGTAGATTTTGTATTATCTAAACGTTTTCTTAGATTCAGTATCAAATCATTTAAACATCTTTACCCCATTCTTAGCTTTGAAATGTTTTACATTTGTACAAGTAAATCTCCCTGTACTTGTAATTAGCTAATTGTACAGATGTGTGTATGTCGGTCACCTCTGACGTAGCTCTGGTGGTAGTGCTCCTGCAGCAGGCTGCAGAAGGTGGCCAGCTCTTTGTGTTTGTGAGGCTGGGCCAGGAGCTCGGTCCAGGGGGACGGACTGCTGCGGTCCTGAGACAGAGACCTGCACAGCAAACACACAAGCACATACACAAATACACACACAGTAAATAAACATTCACAGTTAGAAAAGTTATTTGGTACCAACAAGGACGAGAACTTTTCAAATGTTCCATTAGTTGTTTTTCCTCATATTTGTGTAATAAATGTAAAACATTCAAAATACAGACAGTTTTATGCGGACATTTTGCAGAAGCACAGAGAGAGATTTAGCCTCCAGCCCAGAGCTCCACCAAAGTAAGCAGTATCCAAAGAGCTGAGCCGCTGGAGCTCTGCAGCCTGCGTGTAAATCGTTGTATTTGGGAAAAAATAGGACAAAAAGGAGGAAAAACATGAACGCTTGAAAAAAGATCTGGATGACCAAAGTGTTCATATCCATGTAAGAGAAAGGTGTCAAAGTGCTGCAACATGCTCATAACTCTGTGCAGGGAGTGTCAGCCAATCATATTCAATCTCACAATCAAATGAGAAGCCATAATTGGTTTTATTACACTACACCTCATTTTAATTTAAGAAAGATTTTCTTTATTTGATCTTGAAATTAAAATCATATGGATGAATCAATCTGGTGGATTATGATAATGGTAACATGGATAGCATCGTCCTGGTTTTTATTACATCTCATTTTAAAAACATGATCCCTGTTTTCTCACCAGTGTATGTGGTAAAAAGCAAATTCAATTATAATGTTTTTGCAGACACACAAAAGACACATACTAGTTTAGTTGCCAGCTAATACAGTCTTTTGTGAACCCTAAAATGTTGAGTACCCCAAAGATTTATGTTAGAAATGTATAGTATGAATTATTATTATAGCCCATGTGGACAATACTTTAAAAATGGCTAGGCTGATTTGGGCGATTTGGGGGTGGGTTTGGGGGTATTTGTACTCTTGGTGGGCTGATTCTGATTCATTTTGGGTCTATTTTGAAGTTTTTGTGGATTCTGGATCAATTGGATTAGATCATTTCTTATTTATTTGAAAATAAATTGTCCACAATCGAGGTTATCATTTTGCTCTCTATATCCAATGGTCGCAACACTTCAGTTAGCCCAACGAGAGTACAAATATGGCCACTGTCTGGTTAAAACTGCCATTTTTTATCCTGATAATGTCAGAAATGCAGTAAAAAACCTCAATAACCCCCAAAACCACACCATAAAATTGTCCATATCGGTCAAGCCATCTTTATCTGTTGTCCCCATAGGCTATCATGCTATTTCATCCTAATTAACGCAACTTGTGCTAATTGTGTAAATTGCCCAACATGTGCAAGTTAGCATCCGGCAGTAGAGTGTGTGTGGTGTGTGTGTGTGTGTGTGTGTGTGTGTGTGTGTGTGTGTGTGTGTGTGTGTGTGTGTGTGTGTGTGTGTGTGTGTGTGTGTGTGTGTGTGTGTGTGTGTGTGTGTGTGTGTGTGTGTGTGTGTGTGTGTGTGTGTGTGTGTGTGTGTGTGTGTGTGTGTGTGTGTGAAGAGGAAGCGCAGACAGGCCTAGGAGGGAGAGATGGCTGTGGAGCCTCCAGTATTAGAGAAGCAACATTTTCCCACGCTACAGGAGACAAGTGCGTCCAATGAAAGCTGAGCCCCTCAGCAGAGACGGGAGGGGGGGCAGAGACAAATAATCAACTACCTGGACTTTGTCTGCTGAAACATCTCCCAGGACTCTGCATCTTGAGCTCTATTCTCACGTGTGAAGATAATCAGAGACACACATGTTAGCAACCGGACTGCAACGCCCTTCTGATGACATTAAAGGGTCAATTATGTTCAACATTGGTGGGGAAAGATATGTTATGCTTATAAAAACGTATGGCACTCAACAAACAATTATCTGAAGTCTGGGATAACAGCATGTTGACTACATGTAAAACAAAGCAGTCAGACAGGTTGGAACCAAGCACATTTTTGTCTAGATGATCGAAACCGACCCAACCTGCGACGGATCCAGTTTCAACCGTTGGATAAGTGAACAAATCAGTTTTTTCCTGCGCCAAAATCGGACAATTTTAAACCAATGTACTAACTAATTTACTGTTTGCTGTGGCTCAGGGACTAAGTGGAGGTCAACCAATCGGAGGGTCTATGGTTCGATCCCCAGCCCCTGCAGTCAACATGTCAAGTATTGTTGGTCAAGATACTTAACCCCAAATTGCCCAAGTTGTTATGTTTATGGTATTGAAATGTATGAATAAAAGCATCAGAAAAAATGACATGTGAAAACTAAAATGTCACACACATATAGTACAAAGAGTTTGATAAACTCCTCTCACACACACCAACACACCAACTTGGGTCGTGGAGGTCAGATCTGACCATTCTGCTGCTTTACCCACAATCCTCACTGCTGCTGCCTTCAAACAGCAGCTCCTCTCTAAGACTATATCAACACTTCAAATAATCTACAAACACATTCTCTTCTCCACATAGGCTCAACTACGACTATTTCTAGATCAGAAATGACTCTACCTTGGTTAGTACAACTATATTATTAATGATATATATATTAAGAAGTATTGTCAAGACTACAATAGAAAAAGTAATTACATTTACCACATGGTAATTTTGCAATATTGCCACATTCTCACTGCAAACATAAACTCATTGTCTTACTTGCAATTCAGGAATTATCTGATAGTCAGTTTTTCTGTTTGGAAAGTTAACCTCACATATGATCAGACTATGCATTCAAAATCAAAATCTATCACCCAGATTAGCACTGTAATTCCTTTAAAACTTCTCACAGAGGTACCAGTTGCTTTCTATATGTGGCCCCTGCCCCACAGTACCTGAAGAACACGTCCCTGGGCTGGCGGCTGGTGCTGGGCTGCACCAGCTGCTCCTTCAGGTGCTCCAGGGAACAGTTGTAGACGTACACTGGACATCTTAACTGGGTGCAGTCACTGGTGCTCTGCTGGGACACCTGCCGGCTGAAGCTGATGTGGAAGTCTGCCGTCTGGGGTTCAGAGAACTGGACGCCTTCTTTCTCTGCACGATCTGGAAAAGGAGAAAAATGACATATTATCCCCAAATCGTTCAGCCCTACACGTTGTTTGTTAAATATATGTGGTAACAATTAACTCAATGTAGTAATAGTATACACATTGTAATGTAATATATTATTACATGGCTTAGTTGAATACTCGATTCTGATTGGTCAATTTAGAACACGTGACACGTTGTTAATCCAGAACAGACAGACCGCTGTCAAGGACTTATTGACCGTTGTTAAGGACGCTCACATCTGCACAAACAAGTCCGGTCGATTGAACTGTATACAGTTTGGCCGAAAAGCAAACTGCATGCAGTTTGCTTTTCTAACTGACAAGACAAGAGCGACAAGAAAACAGCGGAGAAGTAACTGGCAGAAACCCTCCTTTTTACGCAGCGGTCCAGACATAGACATCAAACGGCGACACATATTCAGTTGCCAGTTACTTTGGCATTAGGGCAGGGATATCTAGATACTTTCCAAGGTTTGACATAATGAATTGTGCTACTTTTAAAGCAAGCAACGATGTTTTCAAATCTGTAATCAAAAAGCTCCGCCTTCCTGCCGTTGCGTTGCTACGTTTTTTTTTTCAAACGGTAACAACGGACTATTTTCCTTAGCGGATGCATGTCAATTTAAATCAATACATACAACTATTTTTTAAATCAATAAAATCATTTTCTAAATCCATAAAAGCATTTCAATTAATAGTGGGAGTCATATCGTTACTTTGTTGAGAATGTGGCCATGTAATAAGCGGGATAATGTGCAGCGACTTGGTCATTATGGGGAAAAGAGCACCTTCATGCAGATCTAGATCCCTCCGCTTCGCGCCGGGCTCCTGATCAGCCTGTCGGTGTTCTTTTCCCCATAATGACCGCGTCGCTGCACATTATCCCTTACGTAGTAAACATATAATATAATCTCAAGTACTGTATTTAAAGTACAACCTGTAGGTACTTGTTGTTTACTGTAGTTGAGTATTTAATTTTATGTCAATGTTTACTTCTACTCAACTACATTTTGTAAGCCAATATTGTCATTTTTACTTTTTATAAGACTACTGATGAATTTGGATTATGATGGATTGTGATACTTGAAAGTATAGAATTAATTGAAGTTATCTCCACTGAAATAATTATGAACATATTAATGCATCACTCATTTTAATCCAGTAATATAATAAATACAAATATTCCCGATAATGGCACCTGCAAGGGGAATACTTTCGCAAGGGCACTGTAAACTCTTTCAAATTAATTGCTCCAGTTTCCTGTTTGTTTTTTTAGATAGATATCCACAAATGTATACAATTATTACGATTTAGTGGACACTACACTTCAACTGGAGTATGAGACCTACCTGAGCCTGGGGTCCCCGTCCCCGACACTCTGCTGTCCCAGCTGTCCTGGTGCAAGTTCAGGGCCTCTGGGGGCCCAGCCTGGTCCTCAGACCCTGGTGAGAACACAGGGGACCTGGAGGTGAAGAGCCCGCTGCTAGAGCTCCTGGGCAGTCTACCAGGCAGACTGAGGCCGGACTCGCTGGTGGAGCCGGACAGGGAGTCGGCCTGGGATTTGCTGCTGGGAGTCAGAGTGTCGTCCTCCTGCATGCTGACGCTGCCCTGAGGCTCCAGCCCGGACGCCATCAACATCAGAACATCTGCAGAAAACACACAGTATTCACATTTCACTTTTTCCTATGAAGAACGTGTTTAAAATAGTGGTGACATTATTCAAAAGTAAAGAAAATTACTAGTTTTGACTTGTATTTTGGAGGGGCAAATACACATGCTACAAAGGGCTTATCTCTGTGCAGCGATCATATTGCGTGCTCTATCTGTTCCTACAGAGGTGACCCCTGTCCGCTATCTCCCACTGCTGTAAAACTCCCCAAAACTGGCTAGCGCACGCTTCAGCAAAATGCCTTTTCCCCTTTTTTCACGATTTCTAAAGCGAATTAGTTCAGAACATTTGTCATGGATTTAGGTGTGCTGTAACACGGAGGTAGGGATGGTTCTACCTGATCTCCAGTAACTGCAATACATGTATCTTTTGCTCATTCCTTAGCTTAGCTTTTCCTTTTCACTGCCATGCAAGTCGTGGTTAAATCCACACTGGAGTTACAGAAGGCAATTAGGGTCAAACTTGGTGATGTGATTCATTTACGTAAAAAATATTACACGTGTAAAGGTTTCCAGATTAATCGTGACTAGATTGAATTGCCTTTGCACTTTGAATTGTGCTATATAAATAAACTTGCCTTGCTTTACCAGCCCTTGTTTAAAACCTATGAAGGACATTATAGTAAACAAAATGCAAAGTGTACCTGTGTATGAAGCAGGGAGGAAGGTGAGGATGATCTGCTGAGAGCTGATGTACTTGGCATAGCACCTCCACTGAGGGGTGGAGCAGCTCCTCTCCCCCAGAGACGGCTCTTCGTCCACCAGGTCTGCGTTACTGAAACTCTGCAACAGACACAGGTTTACAATAGAACTCATTAATAGAGTGGAGCGTTGTCACAGCCCCCGCTGCAGATATGAGCAGAGAAATCAAAACGGTCTTATATAAGAGACAGGCCTCTATTTATAATTCCCATTGCTTTATTGGTATATTTGATCAGATTTTAGCTTGAAAACTAAACTCTGTTTTCTGATGTCCCCAATATTTTACTATAGATGAACACTTAAGGCTTGATAGTGAACACATGCAGCATAACCAACCTTTCCACAACAACCCAGTGTTTCACAAAACCCTCCGACTGCTCAAATTCAATTATATATATCTTGAGGTGTCTGGTAAGGACAGATATTTTTTTAACATGATATAAGACAAAAATATCCCGCACAGTTTCCTGCTCAGGTAACTGTGTTTAGTTTTTCCATCACATGTTATTCATATGAATGTGACATATGGTCGGTGTATGAAAACAGCTGCATCACCTGTAAAGTGCTGGTGGAGCCCATCCCCTCTTTGCTGCTGCCGGTGTTGTGGAATGACGTCATGGTGTCCTGTCTGTCTGGAGGCTTCACAAACTCCTCTGACAAAACAGAAAACATAAGAGCAGACATTAGAAGAGACAGTGGCCCCTGCTGCAATCGACTAACAAAATGACAAATAAAAAGGGACATGCCATAACCTAAAAGCCCTGTTGTTCTTTCACAGGCAATCAGTACTTTGCCCTCTGGTGCCAGAAGAACCTCCTCCAGCTCAACACAGAGAAACCAAGGAGCTGGTGGTGGGCTAGAGGAGGTGCAAACTTGGACAGTGGACATCCAAGGACCAGACATTGAGGTTGTGGGATCTTAAGCACCTGGCTGAACAATAAACTAGCCAGATAATTATATTGCACTTTATATGAAAGGAGGGACAGAGCAGACTATCTGCTGAGGAGACTGAGGTCTTTTGGAGTGTGGGGGCCCACCTTTCTTGACTCTGTGGTGGCTGTCAGTTACCACATTCCCTGGTAGACCACCACACACAGACCAACACTTTTGTGCAATATATACATTTATTTGCAATAAAAGTTCTATAAATCTTACTATTCAATACTGTTATTACTGGCTGCTACTTCTCTACTTGAGTTTATATGTTCACTTACTTTTATAATGCTGCTATGTGCTTGCCTCTTTAATTAATATTTGATTGTACTCTTTTAGTTGTCTTATCTGCACCGTCCCCTTTGCTGTAACAACCTAGATGTCCCTGCTGTGGGGCGATACATTATTTCTGATTCTGAGACAGAGACACGCACTGACCTTTAATCACAGGTAAGGAGAAAGGAGGAACATGGCCTTCACGCTCTCGCTGGAAGATGTGCTGCATGAAGGTGAAGTGGTCGCTGTCAGCGAGCGGGATCTCTCTGTCGCTCAGCTCGTGCTCCAGGCTGCTGTGGAACAGACTGAGCAGCAGCTCGTTGGGCAGACAGGGGGCGCTGTGGCTCTGCTCCTCCGTCTCCACTGCTGCACACACAAAGACAGCAAAGGAAATACTAAGGTATTGCCTGGTATTGTTCCTTTTCTATTCGAAATACCTTCAGAAAACGATGTACTTATTGATGGATGTTACTCTTACTGTTGACGTACTGTGTAGAGCATCGTACCTGTACTGAAGGTGAGGAAGAAGATCTCCACCTGCTGGCATTTTGGGAGCAGCTGAATGAGGTCGAACTGGAAAGGAACCATGTGGATGCTTTCCTCTGAGGCCAGGGCATCACCTACACACACACACACACACACACACACACACACACACACACACACACACACACACACACACACACACACACACACACACACACACACAACACACACACCACACACACACACACACACACACACACACACACACACACACCACACACACACACACACACACACACACACACACACACACCACACACACACACACACACTTTAATTACAGCTGTTAATAAAACAATTCCTACATGGATGCTTTACATTAAAAGTCTTTAAGACCTAAATCTCTATTTTCCGGTAGTTTGACACATTCATAGGAAAACCAGCAATTTAGAATTGATTGGAACTACATTCTTCTTAATATGTATGTTTTCATAAAGTTAATTAAATACTGTGTGTCTTTTGTTCAATGTGAATACTACTTTTACTTCAGCATAGGATCTGAGTATTTCCTCCACCTCTGTTTGAGAAATGACAGTGGGTCAAGTGTTCATTTTCAAAGCAGGAGATGTAATCTTTCTACATTGCACGGTGTTATCTTACCCATCACATCCTTGAGAGGAGCAGCCAGTGAGCAGACCTGATCCTTATTCTGACACAGCTGGCACAAATACTCAAAGGTCATCATGGTGGACATACAGGCCAGATCCCTTGGGTAGATCTGGAAGAAAAAACACGAGGTCATTTTTATACATTACCTTAAATAACCTTACAAACAGATATCCATACATAGATGTATACTTAGGGCTCCAGGTACCCATGGAGGAAGCACTGAGTTTGCATTATCATATGTTGTCCCTTTCATACGTTAGTTTGAAAAACTTTTTCTAAGTTGCTAGATTTTTTTTCTAGGATAATCTTAAAGAGATTCAGACCCCCATGCCCCCCACCTCAGCTCTATCTCATAGTGAATAAGTAAGTGTGTGTGAATAAGTAAGTGTGTATGAAAAAGCTGTACACACTGCTTGAGGGATCTCCTGGTACTTGAGTTCCTGGAAGTGGCGATGGGGGTCCATGCAGTTCATCACGATGCCGCTCTGAGGCTCCACCCAGCACTCCGTCACCAGGTGCAGCTCTGTGTCCATGTCAACCGCCTCCACCTCTGTGTCGTTGTCTTCATCAGTGGAGAAGCTGGAAAGACAAAAGACAACAAGCTGCCACTAATTCATGTAGTAGCATCAGTGTCAATTCCAACATATGCAGAACATACATCTGAGTTAACACCTTTAGTAGCAGTAGTAGTGGTAATATTAGAGGGTGAAAAACAGGCAGTATGAGAAAAATAAAGTCCTTTTTGAACATTTAAGCATAGAGACATGCACAGTAGAGGCACACATACAAATATCAGTCTGAAAATAAGCATAATAGGGCTCCTTTAAAATAAGGCGTTCTGTAAGATGGTTTCTGGCAGTCGTACCTGTCCTTAGTAGATGTAGAGTGAGGTGGAAACATGATGTACTGAACAATACAAGAGTGACTCTCTCTGTCCGTGTCCCCTGAAATACCCTAAGAACAGACATTTCATTCAATTTAAACAAATTGAAAACTCTAGAATTTCGTGTTGCTAGAGATTGTGTTTCCTGCTGTTCTATACCTTCATCGGCAGCTCGATCACCATGTTCACGATGCCCTCTCCGCTGGCAGCAAAGTGGAAGCCTTCTGAAATGCGGATCCTG
Source organism: Trematomus bernacchii (assembly GCF_902827165.1). NCBI lineage: Eukaryota > Metazoa > Chordata > Actinopteri > Perciformes > Nototheniidae > Trematomus > Trematomus bernacchii. The sequence goes on from NW_022987739.1 coordinate 24,916,689, forward strand.
TCAGAGACATCAATTAATTATAATTAAAAGCACTAATGATCTATGTAACCTTGCAAACAAGAACATAAATCTCTCCTGGAAATGTTTTGCTCAGAATCTGTTTAACTGTCTGTTGCAATGTGTTATTGAATGTATAGAACACACACACAACAAGAATAACAAGGTGAGGTGTGTGAACTCACTCTGAGAGCATGGTGAGGATGTGAGCGACCGCCTGCATGGCCACGGCCGCTCCCTGGCTGCTCTGCACCGCCCACACCCAGCGCTGGTGCAGGAAGTAACGGGACAGAGAGGCCAGGGTGGAGGAGGCCGTCCGGTTGGCTGCCATGCTCAGAGGGACGGAGCTGTTGGAGGGCTGAGGAAAGTTCTCCATGTTGAAAATGAACGGAGTCCGGAAGTCCAACGGGAGCTTCTCGTACCTGCAGAGCAGTTTCTTTCATTTTAAAGTGTTCATTTCACATAGAGGATAACCTGAGAGGTCGTTAGTCTCTTTACACATCACAGTCGGACTCATTTGTAGTCGACCCCAGTTGTAACCAATACTTTTTATTAAGATATTCTAACATTGCAAGATGAAAGAGAGTTTTACTATCAAATAAATCAAAGGGGCAGTACTAAGATGAGGACATATACTAGCACCATTTATATTTCACCATATTGCAACATTTATCTGAATTTAAACATGCTTTTTAATATACTCCCCCTTATTATCACTATGGTTTTGTATATGAATTTAATATATTTACATTTTTAAGTGGCATAATTATTGGGCTGATTTTTGTAATTATTATCATTTATTTATATAGCTTATATAGATATTACTTATTTTGTTTGAATATTTTATTAGTTTTTTGTCATTATTATTATTATTTGTATTATTAATGAATGTATATATTTAATTATGTATACATTTTGCTTTCATTTGCCTAACAAAAGTATGCTTTTGGGTTCAACTTTAAAGCATACAATGAGGCATGTTTCCTTGCTTTGTTTCGCTTATACTCCCAGGAAATAAATGAGTTATGTGTTTTAATAAAAAACTTGTCTATGAACAAACCAAGTCATGACACTTGCTTCCATGTCCTGCAGTTCTGCTGCCCTGCTACCATGCACTGACCTGATGAGCAGCTTCTCCAGAGGCTTGTTGAGCACCACCACACAGGGCCGGTCCGACAGAGCAGGTTTGGGGGCGGGGATGGAGGGAGACTTGGATGGTGATGGGTTACCAACAATCTTCCTCTTGGTCTTGGGTGTGGCCTCTTTGTTCTGAACGCGATGAGGGAAGCGGAGTTTGAGGATTTGCTGCCGCAGCTCATCTACAATCTGATGGAAAAGTGTCAGAACAGGTGAGTGCAGGTGTTTAAAAACAGGAAACAGATTATGACAGTTAGGGGGCAGAAAACCTAAATCAGTGCTGCCGTCATTTTAAGGTACATTGCTGTCGCCACAGTAAGGAATATTTATTTTTAGTGGAAGAGAAATTATCATTTTTAAAACACAAAAATCATGTTAAAATCCATATATTGTGAGAAATTATTAATTTATTGAGTAAGTAGCCATGTAATAAATCAAATCAAATCAAACTTTATATGTATAGCCCAATATCACAAAACACGTTTGTCTCAGTGGGCTTTACAGATAGAAAACAAACTACATTGTATATGATGGAGTTACAGCTAAAGGAGAAGACGAGATAGTGGGTGGAATACAAATAAAAACAAAATAAAATAAGATACAAAAAAAGACAATAAAAAGACATAAAACATTGAAATGAATTACCATAAAGATTAAATAAAATGAATACCATAAAATGCCAGCTCTAACTGAAGGCTTTGTTAAAAATGTAGGTCTTCAACGCACTCTTAAAGGTTTGGACACTCTCTACCTCTCTGATTAAAACAGGAAGTTGGTTCCAGGACTCCTGTTTTGCGAACTCTGGGCATAATAAGCATCCCTTTCATGTCTACTGTTGAATTACTGTATTATATTCAAATATCCTCTTAATAAGACAATATGCTGTCTGTGAGGCAAATTCAATCAAAACAAAAGGCAAAATGCTACCCAATACATCACTAATAGTAAAACAACAACACAGAGTGGAACCAGGCACCAAACAATGAACATAATCATGTGATCTCCTGCACATTCAATGTACCTTGTTTCTAACGTGCGCTGGTGTGCCGATGGGGAAGCCCAGACGCAGCACCATGCAGGGCGTCTTGGAAATGAGCCGGACCAGGTAGAAGGAGGTGGGGGGCTGCTCCGACGAACTGTGGACACAATTCATCTTTGGTTTTTTCCATGAACTGAACAATTTTTAACAAAGTTGGTATGACATGAGATCCTCACTTGAAACACAACCGTTATGGCTTGTAACAGCTTTTAAGTGCATTATACACTCGCAATACCTTGGCATTGTACGCACTTTGGCAAAAGAGTTTGTATTTCCTTCAGAGATTACTGGATTTATGATTTGTAAAAGCCTAAAGAGAAGAAATGACTAGATAGTAGGGATGCCAGCGATTATTCGATTTTTCGAATATTCGTTACAGTCTCCATAATCGAAAATTATTTTTAAAATTCGATTTTATTTATATATTTTTTTATTATTATTTATGTGTTTCTTTTTTTTCCTGGCTTAGTTTCAACCAAAATATAGACTAATGCTAATAATAGTAATAGTATTAATAATTGTAAATGGCCATTGGTCACACCACCAGTTTGTTTTACTGTAAACTTGGAGGAAGCCGCAGAGTGCAGACTGCTGCTGCCTGCTGCAGCCTGCTACACACCGACCCCGCCCCCCCCCCCTTCTCCGTCTCACGTGCGATTGATTTATTGGCGATATACAGAACAGTGAGAACAACACAACTAAAGAGGAACAAAGCGGCACGTTCAAAGAAGATTTCCTCGTGGAACTACTTCGAACTGACAAGTGCAAACGAAGTAAAATGCAAGCTCTGCGAAAATACTTTTTGTTTTTTCTCTCCCGCGGGGGGGGGGGGGGGGGCGGGTTGGGCGAATAATCGATTAATATTCGCCAGGGCTGTCCGATTTTCGAATTTGATCATGGTCAGTTTCTGGCATCCCTACTAGATAGTGTAAGTAGTACACATGAAAACGGTCTGCTCGTAGTGCTTTCTGCTGTCTCACCTGTATATGAGTTTAACATAGGAGTATCCCTCCACCAGCACGAAGCTGCTCCAGTCCTTCAGCAGGGATGTAAGGGCGGAGTGGGAGATACGACACTGGATGGTGCTGTAACGGCCATTGTTCCCAGCTGTGTGCAGGTGTTTGGGGACAGGCCTGGAGGGACACAATTGTTCATGTAAAAAATAAACAGAACCAAACAAATATGGCAGAAGATATGGCCACACAAGTCACTTCCTTTGCTGTATCTATAACTATAGAATTCTCACATGTCATGTTCAAGGATGATAGCAATGCGATGCATGTGCAGCCATCTCTGCCAGAAGGTGGCATCCATAGAGAGGATGGGCTTCCAGTAGGAGGCAAACTGAGACTGAGAGGAGTCTTTGGATCCACTGTGCTGCAGGGACAGGACCTGAGAGAAGAGGAGCAGACAGAATAAAGGCTGGCTGAGAGGATAGAAAACAGGGGAGGTGGATTAGCAGTGAGGAATATGCAGTGACTATCATGCTTTTAATTACAATAAAACGTTGCTGCTGAAAGGTTGAAGAAGTTGTTTATTTCCTTATTGTCAACAGAGTAAATAAAAAGACCCATTGGTTCTACTGGAGACTGGAGTATTTCAAAGACAGCTCACAAATACATTGTTTACTTTTTGAAAAAATGACTCATTTGCAGTGTTGGATTTAAACACAATTATGCTACTGTACCACTGTAATAACGTTAGCAACTTTAGAAATAATTGTGTCAACCTTGACTTTACCAAATATGTTCTATTCAGAGTCAAATGTGTGCACGTTTAACTGCATAAATCATAAAGTCCATTTCAGTGGCAGATTCTGTGCTATTTTAAACCAGTGTGTAAAGTTCCACTTGCTTTGGCTCCCCCTGGTGGTAGTACCAAAACAATCAGGAGTTTGCATGTACATATTTACACCCCTTTTCTACCGAGGCACGTCATGAGCTGTGGAGCGGTGCAGGAGCAAGCTGTTTGTGTTTGCACCGCAGAGACTCCCCAAAAATGATGGATGTATAAGAACAACAAGAGCACAGTTTGGACGTAGTCCACCATTGTTGTTATTGTGAAAGTAATTCAAACTAGTGTTGCAGCAACATAAACAGTGATGTAATGACCTAGCGCCTATTAGACTTGATTTGTTGTAAAAGCAATTACTGAGTTTGCAATGTGAACCAACAATACCCCAAGCACAAAACTCAGACAAGACACCATTTTAGTGGAAGAGGGGTGAGAGTGGCTTGAAAAGAAGACAAAGTGTGCACAGTACCGGAGTAGTAGAGCCAGGAGGGATGTAGAACAGAGGTACTCCATTTTTTGTGCTTTCAGGAATCATGTAGTTCTCAGGAATTGAGTTAAAAGATTGGAGGTGCACCAACATCTGATCAGTCTGGTTGATGCTAGAAGGACAACACATACAGTTTAAAAATATTTGCTACCAATGCATGATGGTGAAACTGCACAGAATCTCAATTTGTTTTGCATGTTTTTTTCCAGTTGTACCTCTGCAGAGTGTTCCAGAAGCGTCGGATGACAGAGGTGCGGTACGGGCTGGTGATGGGTTTCCTCTGAGTGCAGCTGATGTCATGCAGGATGTCGTAGCTTCCCTCCATTGTCACCTCCACCCTAGTGGTTCTCTTGGCGGGGTCCAGCGGCCAGGAAGCGGATGCCAGGTACTCGATGTGCATGTTGTGTTTCCACAACAATACCAGCTTCACCTCCAGCTGAGTCCCACCTGAAAAACCAGGATGAAGCTCACAATATGCTCCTGGACTTTCCAAATGTCTGAGACGTTTTGCAAAGACAGGCTTACCTTTGGTGAGGTTGATCTCTCTGATGGTGTAGCCCTCTCTCAGGCGCACAGACACCACGCTGATCAGATGGGCATGGACTTCCTTTTCTGTGTGCTTCTTCCTCCTCATCACCAGGGCAGGGTTACCGCTGGCTGACACCAGGTGCTCATTGAACAGTTTGTGTTGGGAAACTACAAAACAGTCAAGCAGCTAGAATGAGTGTTCATTTCTTTAACAAAAACAATAGTTTACTCTAATTTACATTTGGTCTAGAAACCAGTTAATAGAGTCAAAAAAGACAAAACATTGAAAATACCATTATATAAAATTAATTTTCATTCCTATCAGAATGTTTTTGTTAGAAATGAATTTCATATATATATATAAATTAGAATCACTGGGTGTGCAAGTGTTGGTAAAGTTATACATTCTTCCTTCTTGGTTAAAAAATAGGTCATATTTACATTTCTTTTTAAAAGAGACTTATATTTAAATAAAAAATGATGGTAATATTAGATCAATTTTGATTAATGACTTTTGTAATTCATTCATCTACTTTAAAAAATAATGTATGTTTAAATAAATATATTTAATTCCAAATCATTTAAAGTGTTGGTGTTCCCAAGGCTCAATCTTAGGCCTACTGTTGTAAATACATTCCCAACTTCAAATACATTTCCTTTTAGACTTAAATAGGATTTGACAACACAAATTATTTATTTTAGCAATTTGCAGTAATTTGTGTTAAGTGTCTATATATCAGACACATGCACCTGTCTCCAAATTATAATATTGAGTCTGTTACTCATAACCCACAGAAAGACTGAATAGTATTCAGAGCGGCCTCACCACAGAAGTACTCAGAGTTCATCGACTCGGGGGTGTTGAGGAAGGAGTATGTTAGGAAGGCCTTGTGGTAAGTATTCATCTCCTGGCTGTTCAGGTCCAAATCTGGACAGCTGGGCAGGTATGAGCCGAAGGTGGCTAATGAGATGAACTTCATCAGCTCTACGTTGGGGATATAGCCAAAGCTGCAGTCGTAGGAGTATGCACCGCCAACCTAGAAAGGGGCAAACACAATACAAAGATCAGTGAGTTCAGTACAATGTCTCTTTCATCGTGGTTCAAGATCATGTAAACACTTTCTGTGTAACAGTTCTTTACATTGGACTTACATGCACAAAATATTGCTGTTTCAACATATTCCAAAAATGCAAAGAGCATGGAGCAATCTGGTTCTTTTTCTACCTCTGTTTGATGTTTCACTATTGGAGCCGCATTGGTGTTGCCAACTGAGAAAGTTCAAATGAACCCCTAGTCTTACAGTGACAGACAGGTCAAACTCTGCTAGTGGTCAAGCCCACTCATATTACCAGAATCAACCGACTGCTCACAAATCATTCTCACTTCTTCCTGTTAAGTAACTAAAAGCTACTTCAGCTCATCTAGCCTAGCTTGGAGTATATTTTAAAATGTGGAAATAATTCAACACATATTGAGAATCTAAATGGTTACTATTTTACTTGAAGATTTTTAGTGGGACAGTGGTCAAACAAATATAGAAATACCGCTTACACCAGAAGCAATGGAAATAACACTGTCGCATTAACAATTTTGGATTCCATCTGAATCAAAGAAGCTGGATAAGTTAAAAAAAACAGAGCTGAGATCTTGTTTACCTGCACAAAGGAGCAGGCGATGGTTCCACTCCTGAGCTGGTTCAGCAGGGTTTCACACACGGCCACATCAGGAACACTCGTCACTCCATCTGTTATAATGATGATACCTGGAACACACACCTGCATGTTTAATTGCCAATTCTCAATATCTTCTTATCATTATGTGTAATCAAGGTACATCAACTTCCAATTGTGGAGAGATGCTGAGGACTAAAGGAAGTGCAGTGTCGAGTGCGAGTTCCTTAAATGTAAAGGGACATATTAATTAGTAGTTTGATTATTGAGAAACTCAATGTGAACTTAAGACGAACCGACCTGCACTGGAGTTTGGTGGCAGCAGCTGAAGGGCCAGGATGCCTTGGCGTACCATGCTGACCAAACCCATATCAGCCGACACCATGGAAACGCCTTGCTTCCCTTGGGGTTGTTCATACTTGATGTTGCTGGGGAGATCTGAGCTTTGGACCGACTCAACGGACTGAAGGCACAGGAGATATAAATACATTAATGTAGAACTTCATTAAAGAATTAATAACAAACAATATTTGATGTCACACTTATGGTCGCTTTGGTGGAAATGGTGCATAGTAGAGTGAAAATATGACAAAATACTAGATTTTAAAGTAGAGAGCTGAGCATATTTTAAAAGGGGTAGCGTTGAACAGAAGTGTGCAAAATATTCAGAAGGGTGTGCGGGATTCAACCACTTAACAATGTGTTACTATTTAGAGCTGGACTGTGACCTTTCACAATACCCTACTACGTGGCTCTCAACTCACCTACTGAAGACCGAAACCTTTTCAAAACACATCACACACCCATAAAGCTGACTTTCAATACAAATACTCTTTATTTTCTGAAACAGCTGGTCATTGTTGTTTTGTTTTACCTTAATTACTTAGTGTGACAGCATTTTAGAATCGCCAGAATGCCGACACCTCCTCATCTCCACCGCTCCCATGTTTTTTTTTGCGTTGCCATAAGTTATTCTCTCTCCGTTGGTGCGCCGGGCTAATGCTAATGCTAATAATGCTAATGCCACAAATACAATGGCGGCTTCACAAAACTTTTCAGAGTTTTACGGGGCGTGGTTTGCAATTCGCCCAGCCAATAGAAATTGGTACTTTTTTGGTACCACCTCTCTAGCAGGCACTAAAAATGGGGGTAAAAGTTCCCGGCACTAAGTACTCTTTTTGGTGTGAACGCAACATAAGGGGTACTAACGGAACTAAACGGGAAAAGTACGGGGAAAAGTACGGGGAAAAGTACTCCGGTGTGAACGCGCCTTTTTAAAACGTGTGCCTACTTCTTTTTTTTCTTTTTTTATATTATGTAAGTCTAATGTTTTTATTTCAATCTGCACTGTAGCTGTTGTAATGCCTCAAACCTTTTTCACTGCAGGACAAATAAAGGATTTCTGATTCTGATTCACCAACAAAATAGTTTCTTATCTTTATAGGATTAAAAAAAGAAGACATTGTCAAAAGCCTTGAAGAGCACTTGCCTGATCATGCTGCTGATGCAGGACCTCTGCGATGCTGCTCTCCACCGCTCTGAGCTGCTGATAGATGTAATGCAGGAACTCCACCAGGTCTGTTCTGTCCAGCTGACAGCCCTGCACCAACACCTGCAGGGGGGAACAGCCTGTCAGAGGACTGCCAACGAAAAACCAAATACCATACATGACACACCAGTATGGAACAGGATAACACGTAAACTAATCAGTGACCTGATGGGAAGTGAGGCCAATAATGGATGAATATGCCAAGACGGTGATGAAGATCTTCGGCTTGAACAGCTGATCAGTTCCAGGGACTTTGAATGGTTGAGCCAGACCCGCCAGACACCTGGATAAGGCGTGAAAGACCTCATCGAAGATCATCTCTCCTGTGCTGTCATCCTGCACAACAGAGGACAAAACACCATTTCTGAGAAACTGTTTACAAGAGCGCTTTATACTGTAAGTGAATTGCACTCCGAAACTGAGACATGCTAAATGACCAAAGTACAGATTTCTATAAAATGGTGCCCTAACAGAGATGCAAAGATGCAGAGAAGTGAAAGAGAACATATGAATGACTTTGTTCCTCTTTTTTATTTTATTTTGGGGTTTAGAGAGTGAGGTAGAACAAAGCATAACCATGTTTTTGCAGTACTTTAAAATGTCTAGTTTTTTTAATGGATAGTTGTATACAAATATTTTTAAGGAAACATGTTTGAATCCTTCCCATAACCGATGGACGCTGTCTGCCTTATTTCATATATCTCTAGAAATAATGATCAGAGTGTCAACCTATTTGGATCTGATGTTCACAGAGAGGCATGAATGTCAGTCTGGATGGAGACAGTGGACTAAGGGGATGAGCTGCAGCTTTGACAACAAAGTATACAAACTTCAGCTGTAGAATTATAACTCAAGCATAGGATGGCAATTAGTGATCATCATCAGGTGTTCCTTGAGATTTTACTGCACTTTGTGTACACAAGTACTAAAGGTTTGTTCAGTCCATAACTAAATCAGATGTACACATTACAACTTAAACAAAAACAGCCGCTTGAGTGATTTTTGTAATTGAATGCAACCTGAATATTCGCCAGGAGCCAATATAGTACTTCGTTAAAGTTTTATGTCAAATTAGGTTTTTAAAATGTTTCAACTTTCACCGATGCATATAAGCTTTGCAAATTCACAAGTATTCACTTCTTTGCATTGCCTTTGTAAATAATCGTGCTGAAAGAAAGGTGTATTTGTGTTTGGTCTGAACACAAAATAAAACTGACATTATTGTTTTGAGCCTTATCCAATCCAATGTACACAATGGGATGCCAGCACGTCCAGATTACATTGGTTAGTAGCACATTTCAGATACATGTAGCTGGACCCTAAGGCAATGCAGCAGAGGATATGTACTTGAGGGAAACAAATTAAAGGTGGGGTAGGTAAGTTTGAGAAACCAGCTCGAGTGCGCTAGAATTTGAAAATACACAGCCGGAAAAAATCTGCCACTTCCTTACAGAGCCCCTCCTCCAACACACACGAACGCGCACATGACCAATGAGGGCACGAGATAAGTTTGTGCACAGATGGAAGGCTGACAGGCAGGTAGGCCATCCAGTTATTTTAGCCGGGCCGGCTAAAATGATTGGTCGTGCTTTTTACAGTATTACGGCTTCCACAGATGACATTTTTTTATGGATTTTTTGTCAAAGCACTTAAGATATTCATTGCTATCGGGATGTTAAGAGCATTCCATGGAATATAACAAAAAGTGTTTCTTGAGCCGGTTTCTCAAACTTACCTACCCCACCTTTAAGTTTTTATGTACGATATTGTGTAGATACTATCCATACAGAAAGATCTATTCCATCCTGACATAGCAACATTAGAAACAAGATAGAGATATTTCTTGTTGCAAGTTACAACCACTTAACTGAGTCTTACCACGATCCCTGTGGAGGGGCTGAGGTCCAGCTCGATGATGAAGCGGTACCTCCGGGCCAGGAAGGTGGCTCGAGTGGACGGCACCAACATGTGGGGGTACGTGGTGGGGGGGAAATCTGTCTGCCATCCTTTGGGTAAGATACTCAGCAAGTCCAGCTCGTTCTCCGAGTTCAGCTGTAAATGAGTCAAACACAGTATCAGTATCGTATTATTTGAAATATTTAAGAGGATCAGGAATATATGAAACTGTAACAAAAATATTTTTCCACCTTCGGGTCATCTTTTTTTAACTTTGTGCTTTTTGTAGACTTTTTGGTTTATTATATTTTAAGGAATGTATCAAAACAAATTGCAACTGCATTGAATTCGGGGATGCCACAGTACCCCTATAAAGCAGTTTGAAGAGGCCCTATTGTGTTTTTTGGAATATTACCTTTAAGGGGCTTTTCCCTCAACTGCCTAAAATATTACCAAAATAATATACCAGCATCATTAGCCCTTTAACAGTGGCTTCGAAGTAAACAGTAAACACCTTCACATGACTTTGGTCTTTGTGATCAACTCACCAGTTCAGGCTTTGATGCTGGCCAGATAACTTGGTTCAGTTTACCAAGAAACCAGGCCAGACGCACATTCCTGGAGATGCGATACTCCTCCTTCATCAGGAGGTAGATTTGGTCCGCCTCCTCCACCTTCCAGTGACAGACACATAGAACATTGTCAGCATTAGGAGCAGTACAGTAGAGTATGTTTTGCATTATTAGGGTGGGAATTGGCAAGTTCTTTGATACCGACTAAGAATACAGCACTGATTTAGCCTCTGTTATTGCATCAACTAATACATCTTATTAACATTAGTCTTCCTGTAGTAAATCTGATGTAAACTCACATGTTGACATTGACACTGACGTTCAAGTTAAGATTCATACTCAAAACTGAAATGTAACTAAGAACAACTGTGCAAATGCTGTACTTAGGTACAATGTTGAGGTACTTGTACGTCACTTGAGGATTTTCGTGCTATGCTACCTGATACTTTTACTTTACTACATTTTGGAGGTCATTTTTTACTTAATTTAAAAATATTAGTTACTAGCTACTTTGCAGGAATGGACCTCTAAGACTATGAATCAACCAATAAATCAGTATGTATTATTATATGTTAAGCTACATAGCAGTATATCAAGTCCTTTCAATAATCCCTACCTTTACCAAGTGAACATTGACATAAATGCATTCATAATAATCCTAATAGAAAAATTGTATATGTTTTAATCTGATATGGGCAATAGCCTACTAGGAAATGTGTACTTTTTTTGTTTGTACTTGAAGTATATATTGATGCCAATCCTTTTTGTATTTTGTACTTAAGTACACTTTTGAATGGAGGAATTTTACATACAGATAGTATGTTTACAATGTAGTATTAATATGTTTGACTTTATTTCTTACACCTCTTCTCAAACTGAATGCATTTCTTAAATGTTAAAATGCACTACAAAACTGTAGTTACCAAGGCACTGCATGTCTAGGCTGCATTCATCAACACTATGCTGCAGAGCCAGACACACAGGAACTGCTTTTAACTTAAATGTAACTGTTAGCTCGAGACTAACGTGGCTCGTGCTCACTTGCAGCTTGGTTGTTATTGCTAGCTGTCGAGCTAACGTACAGCTAACACTAGTTTCTATACGTCAAGGGGTGTTAGCAAAGCTCTATTTGCTTGGGACTGCTCATACTTAGGCTTTAATTGAAACAGGACTTTGTCTGCTGACTTTTAGGGCAAACAATTTGATTAAAAAACGTGCTCTTATTTTCCCAAGATATGCAGCCTCTGTTGTTCTTTCTGCAGCCAAAAGGTAAAGGTACCTCATTGTCCGGTCTCTCTGCCATGCCGTGAATCACATAGGGACTGCCTCAGCTGACCGGTATTCACTTTGGTTTGTGGAATATAATCCGCCCAATACTTGTTTATCATTTGTCTTGTCTGGTCTTGTCAGGTGTTCGCAGAGTAATGTCAGTTTGGGTGACAGTGCATACAGTTTCCGGTCAAATCTTTCAAAATAAAACGTATTTGACCTACACGGACATAAGCATATTTCAAATGATATACTAATGTCACAAATTGTGACATTAGTATATGACATTAGTGTATTTCCATGTAATGCTACTTTTTCTTCACTACATTTAAAAGGGAAATAAGGTATTTTTACTCTATTATATTAAACAGCTCTAGTTACTTTTCAGATTTTGCATTTAAAAAACATGTGATCAACTTTTTACATAATGCATCTCTAAAGATGTAATTACCGGTCTAACTGTTTCACGTAAAAAAAAAAGTAGAAGTATACAACATATTACAAAAATGTGTTTGTGTGTACAACAGCAAAATGCTGCTTGATGCAACTATTTTATTAATCTTATATTGTCATATATAATAATATATTTATCACATATGAAGGGCCATTTTATGCAGAACTAGTACTTTTGCTTTTTATACGTTAAGTACATGTTCTCTTGAGTAGGACTTTTATTTGTAATAGAGAATTTTTACATAATGTATTGCTACTTTTATTTCAGTCAAGGATCTGAGTAGTTATTCCACCATCTGATCTTGATACATTAATTTAATATATATGATTCTGAAATGGGCCTTTAGCCATAATGAGGACTTTTACTATTGGAACTTTAAGTATATCTTGATGCCAATATTCTTTTGGATACAGGACTTTCAATTCTAACATATACTACTTTTACTTAAGTAAACAATCTTCTTTCACATCTGCACAATGGGAACACCCTTTATATAGTCTATGGGAACACCCTCACAATTTCAATTATTTGTATAGCATAAGTGAGTTGAAGTAAATATAAGTAATAAATTCAGCGTTTTAATTAAAGACAATTCAAATGTTGAATGTTTTTGAGGAAATATATGTTTTTTTAATTGGTTTGGCCTTTATCAGAATATAACTTTTGAAATGTCACCATAGAAAAAGGGCTGCTCGGAATGATAAAATACACACATTCTAAAATCCATTTATTAATTTCAACAGAAGTGTTGTTATAGTAGGCCTAGTGGTGCTACATTTTCTGTCACATTATTGATAACACATCTTCAATGTCTAAAGACTTTGTTTATTTTTTAAATGGAGGATGTGTTGTAGCATGCTTTTATACACTTAAATAATACTCTTAAATATGGTATTTTTGTCCTTATTTTCAACGTTTCGTCCTAACAATGAACTTGCATCTAACGGTTATGTTTCATTAGATGTTATTATTTATATGCTTTTATTTTGGAAAGACTTTCATTAAACTTCCGTGATCCTTGTTTTTAAGTGACATGTGATCAGGAAGCGTCACTGCTATATCACTTGTGTTCAGTTATACACCACTGTGGAATTGTTGCAAGAATATCGAAACTATCAATTTCTCTACGGACAAACTGAATGTTTCATATGCTGTTTTATTTTTCACAGTTTAACCAATCTTAGTACAATACAATATTAGTTACATAATCAGTATAATAACATTTTATTTGAACAGAAATACAAATATATATGATATTCAGTGATATGAAAAGTTTTTATGATAATATTCTTTACTTCAAGTGACAAGGGATTTTTTTCGCCCAGAGTTATGCTTCCCAGGTCCCTTTCCAAATATTTACGTCATGTGTAATGTTCTTGTTCAGACAGGATATTTGTATATTTTAGATCTCCATGTATTGTGATATATATAATCTGATTTATATAAACGCATTGGTCTTTAATATGTGTATACATTTCCATATTGACTAATTAGGCTGCTGTTTTCCAGTTTAAAGTGCAATAGGAAGAATGCTGTTGGGTCATGAATTAGAACAAAATATGATAACATAGATTCAAATAATGAAACAGTGACAATTGGTCAAATATGTTCTTTCGTTTATAGTTTTGATGCAGGAGGTGCTGCCTAACCATGGATGTATATGCCTGACAGTCAACTCTCAGGGCAAAAATGTCGCTTGATGATGACGTAGTGCAACATGCGACGAGGAGCCGTGTTCTCCACGTTGTTTACAAGAAGGTGCTGCCAGTGTGATTTCAACTTGCTTTATTGCTCGGTTTACTCTTAAATCATGGAGAAAAAATCCACCGGGAATAAACCTAAACCTGCGAAGATGAAAGACAGCGCAGACCCCGTCAGAAACTTCGAGAAATGGAAGAAAAAATACAACAAGACGAAAGCACGAGTGAAGAGCGACAGACCCCCAAAGAAGCCTGAGTGGCAGGTCGAAAGGGAGTATATCGAAAAGCTAGTCAGCAGGTATCCAGACATAAACAGCAAGGAGGCTGTCAGGTTTTCAGACTTCCCCATTTCAAAGAAAACGTTGTTAGGTTTGCAGGGGATGCAGTACCGACAGCCCACCGAGATCCAGAGGCAAACTATCGGCCACGCTTTGCAGGGTAAAGATGTCCTCGGCGCCGCTAAAACCGGCTCTGGGAAAACTTTAGCCTTCCTCATACCGGTGCTGGAGTGTCTGTACCGCCAGCAGTGGAGCTCAGTGGACGGCCTCGGTGCCCTCATCATATCCCCCACCAGAGAGCTCGCCTATCAAACCTACGAGGTCCTCCGCAAGGTGGGCAAGAACCACGAGTTCTCCGCGGGGCTCATCATCGGTGGTAAGGACCTGAAGAGCGAGTCCGAGAGGATCCACAACACCAACATCGTGATCTGCACCCCGGGACGCCTGCTCCAGCACATGGACGAGACGGCCACCTTCCTCGCCTCAGACCTCCATATGCTTGTTCTTGACGAGGCGGATCGCATCCTGGACATGGGGTTTGCGGATACCCTCAACGCCATTGTGGAGAACCTCCCCAAGACCAGGCAGACGCTGCTGTTCTCCGCCACGCAGACCAAATCCGTCAAAGACCTGGCCCGCCTCAGCCTCAAAGACCCAGAGTACGTGTGGGTCCACGAGAAGGCCAAGTTCAGCACACCTGCCACCCTGGAGCAGAGCTACGTGGTGTGTGAGCTCCACCTGAAGGTCAACATGCTGTTCTCCTTCATCAGGAGCCACCTGAAGAAGAAGATCATCGTCTTCTTCGCCTGCTGCAAGGAGGTGCAGTACTTGTTCCGGGTCCTCTGTCGCCTCAGACCTGGCATGCCCATCCTGGCTCTGCATGGCAAGCAGCAGCAGATGAAGAGGGTGGAGGTGTACAACGACTTCCTCAGAAAGCAGAACGCGGTGCTCTTAGCCACAGACATAGCCGCCAGAGGCCTGGACTTCCCCACAGTCAACTGGGTGCTTCAGTTTGACTGTCCGGAGGATGCAGACACCTACATCCACAGGGTGGGCCGCACCGCCAGGTACAAGGAGGGGGGGGAAGCCCTCCTGCTGCTGCTGCCCTCTGAGGAGAAGGGTATGATTGGACAGCTGCAGGAGAAGAAGGTCCCCATCAATAAGATCCAGGTTAGACCCCCAACATCCACAGCATCTCCATACACACACACATTGAGCAGATCAAAACAAACCCATCTGCAATTTTTTGTGATCTGGTAATACATTTATACGCAGTGGTTTGATGTTTTATTTAATCAACACTGCATTAACACTGGTCATCAAAAAAATGTGATTACACGTCATACATTACAAGTTACAACAGATTGTTGCTCTTGAATCTTTTCAATATGTCATTTCTCAGTGCTGTTTGCAGAAACTGAAAATGATCAGAGGTCAGTGACCAAACTTCTTTCTGGAGTTATATGAGTGACATCGAATTGGCTGATTAGTAAGATAATGTCAATATTGTATTTGGCTTGAAGCCTTTCAACAGTGAAACAAAGTGCTTTAAGCATACTAAGAAATATGTTTTATACATTTCTAGGAGTGATACAAGCTTAGTATGTATTACACTGAGATATTCCCCTAAGCAGTCTTGGATGAAAACACCATTCCTTTAAATCATTTCACATCAGTTTTTCTGAGAAATGTGAGTTAGTTTGTGCTTTTTATTGTTAACTTAGACAACATTATATTATATGCATATGTTATCTCGATATATAGATTTTCATTGCAATAAGATACCATTTATAAATGATGTTATTGGTCAGAAACTCCTCAGGATGCCTTTAAATGCAACACAAGCAATATACAAGTGTTGGATACAAAAAAAGAGCAGTATACAACATGTATTCATCAGTTTTGTTTCCTGACTGATCGCAGGTGAACCCAGAGAAGCTGCAGAACATTCAGCAGAAGCTGCAGGCCTTCCTGGCCCAGGAGCAGGAGCAGAAGGAGAGGGCTCAGAGGTGTTTCGTTTCCTACCTGCGCTCCGTCTTCCTCATGAAGAACAAAGAGGTGTTTGATGCCTTCAAACTCAAGCTCAACGATTACGCTCATTCTCTAGGCCTTGCCGTGGCTCCGAGGGTTCGCTTCCTGAGTAAAGCCCAGGCACAGAAAGAGGAGAAAGAAGCAAAGAGGGAGGAGGAGGAGGAGGAGGAGCAGTCTGAGGAAGAGGTGGAGCTGAAGAGCTTTAAGGCCCAGCTGAAGGGGAACAATCCGGAGGAAAGTCAGAGCTCGGAGTCAGAAGAATCAGGTGATGATGAGGAAGGTGGTAGGGAAGGAGATGAGGATCAGAAGGTATTAGGTCTGGGTGCAGACAGCGATGAGGACGAAGATGATCTAAGAGACTTGGACTTGCTCACAGTCAAAAGAAAAGACGTGTTCAATCTGACGGGGGATGGCGAGAGTTCAGATGAACCTGACGAGGACTCTAATATGAAAATGGAAACGGAGACGAAGTTTAAAGAAGCCAAAAAGATCCTCAAGAGAAACTTCCAGGTCAACACCAAAGTGACGTTCAGTGAGGAAGGACAGGCCGTGCAGACGTGGCCCCCTGTGCAACGGGCAGTGACTGCTGATGATGAAGACGAGGGGGTTTCAGGGATCAACATGGAGAAGGCCAGGGAGAGGCTGAAGCGCGAGGACCAGGAGTTCGACAAGCTGGAGTACAGACGCAAGGTGAAGGCCAAACACACGGAGAAGAGGCTGAAGGCCAAGGCTGCCAGGAAGGAGACCAGCAAGCACAGAAACAAGTCTGACGATGAGGAAGACGAGGTGATTGCTTACCTGGCCAATCACAGCGACGATGAGTTCGACCCAAGCTCCCTGCCAGACCCTGACAAAGTGAGACCTGACGAGGAGGAGGAGGAGGAGGAGGAGGAGGAGGTGACAGCAGCCAAACGGCAGCACAGCAGCGGTGAGGAAGAGGAGGAGCACACAGTGGGGAAGAGGAAGAAAGTGAGGCAAGAGAAGGAGGATAACACACCCCTGGACACTGGCCTGTCTCTGGCTGAAGACGAGGAGTTAGTCTTACATCTGCTGGGAGGCGGGAGGTAGACAGGAAAGAGGAGGCGGGGCTTAAAGGAGGAGGCAGGGCTTAAAGGAGGCTTTTCCAACAATAAACTGGTCTTTTAAATAAAGTTGAATTACAAAATCAAGAGTGAAATGACTAGAGGACATTTTTGAGTCTGTTTGTAAACCTTGATGACATAATTCTCAGGGTTTGTTCTTCATAATGAACAACTGGAGTAGTTACTCTGTTTAATGGCTCTTACATTTCTAACAGAGTGATGCAGGAACAAGTCGATAAACCTTAGAATCATTCCGTTTTTTTTTTAACATGTTATTGATTGGACGCCTGTGATGTTTCCGTTTTGTTCAACAACCCAAAATATGCCAGTAATTACCCCATTCGTGATTGTCCAAAGCTTTCATGTGTTTAAAAAAAATAAAGGCGGTTGCTAACAAATGTTTAAATGAGACTGCTTAATGTCAGCATGGCCAACACTAGCTGCTTTTAGTTAGCCGTGGTGACATGAAGTCATGCGACCGTCATTTAGTTGAGTTTATAGCCTAACATTAGCTTTTTACTTCTGGCGATTGCATTTACACCTCTCGTCTGCAAAAGACCTTATTTTCTATGTATCAAAATCCAACAGAAAAATCCCATTTCTTTTTGTCGAGGGGGCCCTCACCTTGCAACGTTAACTTCCGGGTTGGCCTACAAAAACACTTCATCACTGCACTAGTCAAAACCATCACTGCCGCTTTGAGTTTAAAGTATAATGTTTGTATTTGTGATATAACAAAACCATTGACATTTTTTATTATTGTGAATGTTGACCCATCAGATGTTAGTAAAGCTGCAAAAGGAACAGAGGGTATGATGTCATTGAGTTTCCTCCTGGATGTTTCTTCCTTTTCAATCTGCAGTCTTGTGTAGAGCCTCTTATTTATCCTTCTCTCTTAAAGTTCTTCTATCAATTACCTTCATCATCAGAGGGCTTGTAATTATTGAAATGTAGTGAATACTTAACATGATCTAACCTTTCTTATGTTATATCAAAGTCATTTCATAACAGAATGCTATCGCCATTTTGGCAATAACTTGGCTGTAAAGTTATTCAATTAAATAAGTTGTGTTGCTGATTTAAGTGTTGAGTTCAATGCTTTTGATTCTGGGCAAAACATTATTGAGAGCTAAATTCATTTTATATGCATACATGTAAGATCTGCATCATTTCTGGATATTTGCCCAAACTGGCTGAAAACTTGCAGGTAGTATATTGTTGTTATAAAATATCATACAAATGATCAGTTTTAAAGGTTTTGTTCCTGCATAATATTTTTTTTTTATTGTTTATTTTCTAAGAAATAACGCATACCAATTATCTTTTGATTTACAGGAAACATTAAAAAAAATTGTATAATTGTAGCTTTTTATTTTCGAAGTGACAATTGAAAAACACTAAACTTTTTAGTAAAAATATGAATTTGTGCAAGAATTGCAGTAATGGAATAATACTTTGTCTTAGATTTACCTTGACACACACACACACACACACACACACACACAGAGAGAGAGCCGAGCTTAGGTGACACACAGAGCCAGAAGTACTTGTACTACTGTATAAGAGTTTTACACGATGTCTATCCTTTAAAAATCCACTAAAAAGTTATATTTGAAAATGCAGCCCTAATTTGTACATTAGCAGGAATATAGTACAATTATAGCAGATGAAATGATAGAAAGAAATGTGAATTCAAACGTGCAATAATATTTTTTTGTCACTTATCAATAAATAATCATAATAAATAATCTTGATCTCAACATAAATCAAAATACGCATGATCAACATTCCGGCCATAATTGTGCAGGATAATATCCTACTCTTTTCACTTTTTTCTATGGCAAAATTGCAAAGCAGCGGGTAGTAGAAATTACATTTTTTAAAGTGACGGAAATATTTAGATAATTGAAAATGTGTGTAAGTTGCAACATAAGATGTACATTAATAACAGTTTAATGTAACTATTATTTCATTTATTTGGTATGTGGTACTACAGTTAGAGGAGTAGGCTACATATCACATTATAACTTATTCAAAAGCAAATTCCTTTTATTTGTAAACCTACTTGGTAATAAAACTGATGCTGATCAAAAGGACTAATGGTGTTAAATTAAATCATATTTGGATAAAGTATAATTGTTCAGTTCACATTCATTCTGTCACAAAGCTTTAATTCACACATCATTTTATAAAATCGGTTATAAATCCTGTTTTTTTAGCCGAAGCAATTCATGGTTAGCCATTATTTCCTGTGTTCCCCAAATGCAGCACTGGTCCCTGATGAGTTCAGGCACCCCGCTCACCTCACGCCACTCCAAAAACACATCCAACAGGTGAGCTCGTGACTGACTGACTGACTGACTTCGTTGTTTCTCCTAAATTAATCCATTGGAAGGACTGAGTTATGATGGAATTGGATCCATTTTTCCAAACGGAATTTTAACAGTGATTCTGCGGGAAAAGTGTGTTCCCGAAGCAATAACGCCAAACTCAATCTAAAATGTTAGCCTAAAATAGCACGAGCTTACATTATGTTACATTCCTATAATGTTAAACGTGTTTATGTCAAACTTGGCCTTGTCTAAAGTTGAAACACTGCTTTCACACCAGTTAGTAGGTCGAAAACATAAGACAGAAATCCATTTTTACATATAGCCTACTTAATATTTTTACTTGGCTAAGGTTAGCCAATTTAGCTAATGTTAGCTAGTCTTCCGTGGTTAAAATAACTAAGTACATTTACTCAAGTATTGTATTTAAGTACTTTTTTGGCGTATTTGTACTTGAGTATTTCCACCTAATGCTACTTTATACTTCTACTCAACATTTCAGAGGCAAATATTGTACTTTTTACTCCATTACATTTATTTTGACACACAGGTGCACTACTATCATAGTACAATCTCTTGAAGCTACTAATCTAACCATAATAATATAATTCTGTGAAAAGATTATTCTGGTAACAAGTACTTTTACTTTTGATACTTTTACAAAAGTACATTTAGCTAATAAGTCATGCTGTACTTTATATAGTTTTGAAATAGGCCATTGTGAAAAAAAAAAAAATATTTGTCTTTAATACTTTTGTAAAGAGAGAGTACTTCTTCCAACAATTATATTCTTCTTTCAGTAGGAGTAGAGTAACTATACATTTGTGGTGAATTTGGAAGTTAAAATTACTTGAAGTTAATAAGCTGAATAATGTCAGTATTTCACGAGAGTCAGACTGGTGAAATGTCTTCACTCAAAACAAGGCATGTAAGGTCAATTTTCTATTTAGCGTAACCAGTGGTGGAAAGTAACTAAGTACAGTTACTCAATTACTGTACTTAAGTTCAAATTTCAGGTACTTGTACTTCACTTGATTATTTTCTTACTGTGCCACTTGTTATTTCTATTTCTACATTTATTTTATAGGTTTAGTGACTTTATTGGTGCAGATGTGTACACACATAATGAAGAATTTTTGAAATAGCTCATGTAAATTAAACAATCCAACATTCTAATTAAGTACATAAAACAATAAGTCCGAGACGGAAAGGTTTAACAACTGCAAGGTAATTCTTAGGAAACATTAGCAATGTGTACTTTTACTCCTCATACTATAGGTACATGTTCCTGGTCATACTTAAATACCATTTTAAATGCAGTACTTTTACTTAAAATATGTTTACAGTGTAGTATTATTACTTTTACTTAACTAATAGATCTAAATACTTTTCCCACCTCCGAGCGTAATGTTACTGTTGAGTTTTAAATGTTTTTTAAAGGGGTGCAGCTTGGGGAAATGTAGCATAGCTTAACGATATAACAATTGATAACGAAATAAGCTATGTCATTTATTGGATAATGTTTAAAATGACATTGGTTTTTTTCAGAAACAATTATGTCCACAAATAAAGTGGGTTTTGGACCCCCAAAGCTGGAGTCGTGTTGGGCATCAGGGGACGGAGACCACTCGGTTCAAGTGAAGATTGTACAGGTCCCAACCACATGTAACCCCAGCACTGTCATAGCCCCACCTAAAATCATCACCGCCAGCCAAGTCCACCAAACCACCTCCTCCACAGTGCTGACAGCCAGACACACTTCCTCTCCTTCTGTCATGGTGGTATCAAAGGTGATCGGAGGAGTGAGTGCTAAAATCCAACCACAGGTAACAAAAGCAGCTTTGAGCCAGGTTGCCTCCATGACCCAGGCCACAACCCAAGGAAGGACGGTGGTTATAACAGTACCCAGGGCAACGGGTCCTCAGCCAGTCATTGTGGCCCCCCGGATGCCACACACCACCTCAACACAGCTCCCTGCCAATTTCCAGATACCACCAGGTGAGTCGGCCTCTATATACCATTGCTTGTGGTCCAAATGTTTGCCCTGATTGGTGATGTTCTCTTCTATAATAATATAACTCATGTTTACAGATGTTAACATATATTTTCCCATCGAAAATACTAATCTCATAGTCTTTAGATTGTCACTGTGTCTCAATTTGGATACTTCCATTAATATACTTCCATGCAGAACACTATGTTCTTGTATAGTGTGTTTGACAAGGTAGTGTTGTTTTAAATGTCAGAAATGCAAGTGCTAAAGTTTGAATCATTCTGGTTAAACCATTCACGTTCTAACACTCAAGAAAATGTGTTTAAATAGAAAGGTGTTGGATCAAAAAGTAATTTATTTCTTAAATAATTCCCCAACTATGTTTGGTCAGCGATGTACACATACTTAAACTTCATCCATCACCCGTTTTTCAGGACAATCGTCAGTTAATTGCAGGTAGTGATTTCAGACCCTCCTTCTGGCAGGTATGATGTTGATCCGCAGCGAGAGTGGTCAGCTGATGCTGGTATCCCAGCAGGCTTTGGCACAGGCCCAGCAGGCACCAAGAGGCGTCGGTGGTCAAGCACCAAAAATACTGGTCCCTCAGGTATTTGGTGTACTGCTGATTTGATTTTATGCGCCTCGAGGCCGATGAAATCCATGGCTCAATGATTTACGTTTTCCGTGTTGTCCCATTCTTTTTGTTTGCAAATCTCAAGAATGTCAGATAGACATGAGTGTAAACTGCAACTTGACTGACTGATGTAGGAATACAACAGTGAGGCAGTCATTATAGTTTGATACTGACGCGGACAAATGACATCCTCACTTGTGTGGTCTTCACTAGCTGTCATGTCTGTTATTCAGGTATCTGCAGCAGCTGGAAATAAGAGTAATGAGAAGGTGACGGTGATCAGGCTGACCGCCCCTCCCAGTTTCCAACCAGCTCCAGTCCAGAAGACAGCTATGGTGAAGGTACACTGGCTGCTTTACTCTTACCGTCACTGACAGCAACTCATGTATATCTGGTCATGAGTATTTTTACTGCATTTCAACATTACTTGTTACAAATAACAAGAATTATGAGAAAAATTATAATCGACAGCTTGCTTGAAAATATCAGATTTGTTTTTTTTATTTATATGAGGAACCTCAAGTCTGAATATTGTTTGTAGACTGGGACTTCTAGCGGGACTTATTCCGCTAACTGCGATTTTGGGTAATGTAATAGTGCATATTGTGGAAATTTGATAACATTTCAATAACTTGTGCAGCCCTAGTTGCATCTCCTTTCCAGTCTCGGATTGTCTCCCCACAGTACTGGAAGGCTAAATGTTTATTGAGATAACAAGGTATATGAGTCCCGTAGGTTTAATTTATGTATTCATCAGATTTTTCTCCATAAATAATCTGTACCAGTACAGTAATGTACTTATAACTGGTGTGAAAATACTTCCATTTAGGGGAACATGGTGCACTTCTACTAGTATCAAATTGAAACCAAAATTACATTTGTCCAAACTTGCAGGTGCATGAGAGTTTTTTTGAAATGCAGGTACCTATTACACTGACTCATGTAAAGGCTACCTGTCAGTGTTTACATCCCAGCAAGTTGTATCTCCACTTCTTCCCACAACCACTCACACATGCATAATCCAGCAGTGGCTGTCAGCAGTAGATTGATGCCTGTTACCTGGGCCCAGTAGTTCAAAACCTTTAATCTCAATCAGATCTGATCAGATTTTGAAATCCCATTTTTTGTGATCCAGGATCAGACAACTCGGACAGATTCTGTCCCAGTATTTCAAAGCAATTCAGGATAGGATCACCCTGATCCAGATTCAGACTTTTCAAGATGACTAGATCCTGAATATCAGTGCTTTAATCCTACCGATCGCCATCTAGTGGATATGAAAATAATACAAGGAAGACAAGAGACCACATTGCAGACACATCTATTGTCCGCAATTACTTTTGAAAGGTGATGACAGATGATGGACTTTTTTTTTGTTGAAGATATTTTTTCTTTAATCTAAATTATATTTGTGATTGACAATCTTTGTTGTGATACTTTTATGAGCATAAACATTTATGTCATCAACATTTGGTTGAAAACAAAATAGGCCACCACAAACGTGACCACAAATCAATCAAAATAAAATGGATTTGCCATGAAGGCTAAAAATTGTGTATTATTTCAGTTAACAAACTTTGCCATCTTATTTATATTGAAACATATTTTTAAATCAATTGTACAGTACATTTTGCTCTGGTAATCCACCCCTCTGGTGGGATCAAGATAATCCAGTTTTTTGGGATCAAACTGATCCCAATCCTGTGTTGTCGGTTTGAACTACCCGTTTTGAAGATTTGATCCAGATTAAAGCTTGGATTTGATTTCCTGATCTGATCGGATATCAAAGTGATCCTAATCCTGTTTTTTGGTTTTGAACTACCTAAAATCCAAATCTGATCCCATCAGATAGGGATTAAAAGTGTTGAACTACTGGGCCCTGAACATTAGTTAATTTGATATTATTCTGTTATTAGTTTTAAGGCGATGGATTGTATTGTGTTGTTCAGGTGATGGGTGTAGCTGCCAAACCAGCCGTAGTGCAGCCCCTCAGCGCTGTGTCTGAACGGGGGGGCCAGCCCCGTATTCAGACTGTCGTCACGGAAACCAAGAAGGATCCAGCAGGCGCTGTTAGTCAGGTGAGTCTCTGCAGTCCCAACTCTGACCTGCACTTTGCCTTGCACTTGAAACTAATTTAGATCTGAAACTGCAACATCAGGGTAGAGAGTATTTCATCTAGGTTTGTGTGATGACTTACAGAAAATACCAACAAAAAAAACGTTATTATGATAGCATTTTTCCTTGGTATTATTAGCGGACCTGTTTCCAATACTACCAAAAAATTGGTACAATTATTTGATATAATTTCATGATTGTCAATAACAGTTACTGAGGGTTAAAAAAACTCCTTCGACAGTTCAGCAATGTTGCCTGGAGGACGTGTTGGAAGAGGTACTTTGATCCTTTACTAAAGTAACAGTACGGTCTTAAAATACTCCACTACAAGTAAAAGTTCTGATTTTAAAATGTTACTTAGGTAAGACACACAAGTATGAGAATCAAAATGTACTTCAAGTATCAAAAGTAGAAGTACCCGCTATGCAGAGTGGATATTTCACAGTATTTTATTATTATGGTTATTATATTATCCTGTTTTTATAGATATAAGAGCATTTTAGTATTGTAGTTGTTTAATGTGGACCGAATTTAGATACTTGAAATACTGTGTAGATTAGCAGTACAGTACAGCAGTACAGTAGAGCATTATACCATATCAGCATATCATGTTTTTTTATATGTACAAAATAGTAACTGTGTTGAAATAAATGTAGTGGAGTAAAATGCAGGTTGTGTTGAAGTATAACGCAGCAATACATGGAAATACTCAAGTTAAGTACAAATATATATATATATATATATATATATATATAAGGTACTTAAGTACAATATTTGAGAAATGCACTTGGTTACTTTCCACCACCGCCTGGGGGGGGGGATTACATTTTTCTGCCTCCAGACACAATTGAGTTTTTTAGTACAAAAACGTTGTGTTCAAACTGTTGAAGTCATGCCGTCCGTCTTCTGTGTTTCATTTGAGCAATATCCAAGAACATTTTCTGTTTTTGACCTTTAGTCACAACATGTGTTTTTTCCTTTCACCAATATATCGTTTTGCTGCATATGCATAGACAATTCAGGCCAGTGAACACAGCCATTGATTAGCCTATGTAACAGTTTAGAGGTATACTGTGTGTCAGCCGAAATATATTTGTATGTTACAAATGTACAGAGTAAACTAGGGCTGCTCGATTATGGCAAAAATCATAATCTCGATTATTTGGGTCAATAATTGATATCACGATTATTAAAAACGATTCAAAAAAATGTGAACAGTATGTTTTACAGTTGGTTACCCTGAACGTTAAGCATAATTCAACTGAAAAACCAATAAAAAAAAAATAAAAAATAAATAATCGTTTTATTTCGATGTTTTCATAATCGTTGCAAGCCAAAATCGTAATTGCGATTTAAAATACGAATAATTGAGCAGCCCTAGAGTAAACCTTAATAAAGATGTGTTGTTACCTGACATTTCCCCCAGGCCACCCTGGAGAGTGTGAAGAAGTGCAAGAACTTCCTGGTCACTCTGATCAAGCTGGCCTCCAGTGACTCCCGGTCACCCAACATGGCCAACAACGTGCGCGGACTGGTCCGGAGTCTGCTGGTATGCCACTACTCACAACACCTTCTTATGTCTAAATGATATTAAAAGTTGTCCATTTAGGCTGGAAAAGCATTTCAATACCTGACAATAATATGTTTCCTTTTTTCTATCCTGCAGGAGGGGAAGCTGGAAGCAGAGGAGTTCACAGAGCAGCTCTATCGAGAGCTGAAGTCGACTCCACAGTCCTGCTTGGTGCCTTTTCTCAAGGTGAGCAGAGATTCGGCTGGAAGCTTTTCATTTTTGGCTAACCTTAATAATCCCTTTCATTAGTTCAAATGACAAACAGATCACATCAACCTTCTACTTATGTATGTTAATTATATAAGTCCGGCAGTGGCTCAGTCAGTAGGGGCTTGGACTGTGAGCCGTAGGGTCGCCGGTTCAAGTCCCCGAACAGACCTAAATATGGAGTGTGGACTACTTGGAGAGGTCCCAGTTCACCTCCTGCCCTGCCGTGGTGCCCTTGAGCAAGGCACCGGACAACCCCCTTCCCCCCTCACTCCCATTGCTCCCCGGGCGCTGTACAATAGCTGCCCACTGCTCCTAGTACTAGACTCCTGGTACTAGGATGGGTTAAAAGCAGAGAACACATTTCACTGTGCTCTGCATGTGTGACCATTACAGAGGGTTTCATCCCTCCGATTCTATCTTCTAAGTAACTTGATTAAAAAGATGAAACTGGATTGTTGTCAGGCTATCACCTTCTGCTTTTCCATTTTACTTTGCCAACTAGTTTTACCTGAGCTCTACCCATTGTTTGGTGAATAAAATGTAATTTAAACTCCAAGTTAAGTCTTCATATAAACAATTAAATAAGCATTCTGGTGTCAAAATGGAATTTGGCTGATGACATGACTTCTTTTCTTTTTGTGATTTCTACTAGAAAAGTCTTCCTGCAGTTCGTCGCCTCACTGCAGACCCGCAGCTATTTATCCAACAGGCTTCAACTCCTGTCCGCAGCGACAACAACACTAATAACAACAACAACACTCTGCTGACCACCATGAAGCAGAACAGCACTGTCACAGGACACAGCCTCAGTACCAGCCTGAAGGTAAACACATGAAATATGGTGAGCAGTGTACATTTGACAAAGAACAACAGCATTCTCAATAATAATTAGGGATGCAACAGGTCATGATAGATTATGACGTACAACAGAAAAGTCAAACTCAACCACTTACTATTGGTACTTACAACATTTTCATTGCGTAGTTAATTGTAAAGCAGCCTGAAGAAGCTATGGTAAAAGCTATTTGTTAGGATTGTGTTCCCATTCAAAGTTTGATAAGGGGCTAAAAACATTTCTTTAATGAAGATATATTTGTTTCCAAAAAGAGTGAAAAATGAACATAATGATCAGCATTGGCCAAACTGTTATTCTACACATCTCTATCGCCTGAAAGATCTGCAATCAGTACACCCCTTATTTGAATGATGGTAATGCAGTTAAGAGTTTGCACCGTGCAGCTGTATTATGTAGGAAAATAATATCGGATCAGAGCGTTATCGGCACATAGTCAAAATGAAATATTGTTTCTGTGCAGGCTATGAAACACGTCTCCCTCTGGGACACTAACTCTCATCTTAATGAATTTCCTTGAATTGCAGGTTACCCAGCAGCCTCGAGCCGTGACTCTGACATCTGGGTTGGTGACTTTTGCTCAGCCCAGAATTGACATGTCTAAGATCAGCAAACCCAGCCCCAGAAACTTCACAGGTAACAGTGAGGGGAGGGGGATCTGTGGGAATGTCACAAGTTGATTGTCATTCTTGCCAATTCTTAACCTTCAGTTCAGCAGAATGGTCACGGTGAAGGCATACAGTCTGACAGAGAGGAAATGTAATTAGTTATCACATTAAAATGGACAGTTTTCTGTGTGTATAGGATTAATGAAGTGTGATTAGCTGACCAACATCACTGGCTGAATGTTCTTTGTAAAACAGGCTTCTACATCTTATGTCCACCTGGTATTAAGATCTGTAATGGGGATGTAACTCTACACAGAGTAGGGTTAGGGAACCGTTTCTATTACTTATATCTTCCAATCACAGTTACTCAAGATCCCTGTGGCGTGTGGGGGCATGGTTCAGTGCCTGAGTTTTAAAATAATAGAAACTTTAGCTTCTGCAAGCTTTCCAGTTAAGGTTATGTAAATATAATGTATAAAAGGTTTTGAATATTCCATTTTAGACATTGAAACATTATCGACTCTTATTTTAAAATTCTGGGCAACTAAACTTGAACAAAGTTTCGTTTAACCTTATCATTATTATCACAAACCAAAAAGTTCAAATGTTCATTCATAACATTCACTTTCTAACTATTACTATTAATAACTTCCAGAAATATTGGATGCAGTAGTCCACTTCCCACAATCCTCTCAGCTAGACTCAGCTAGTGTTATTTCATTTGCATATTGAGATTGAATCCCTATTCTGTCAAAAATCATGATACCAAGATAGTAATGATTCCAGAGGCCTGTACTACGAAGCTGGTTCAACATAACCTGGATATGTTTGAGTTAGCCGGTTGGCCCAATCCAAAACATACGCGCTCTCGCTAAGCTGTACTACGACGCTGGTTATCAAGTGGATCGCTCAAGCCAGCCGTGTCCTATCTAGTTAGGTGCGCGTTCACATGAAAGGGGTGGTATTTGGAGCATTCGACCAATCTCAAACATGGACAAGCGTACTGACAGCGCAGCGTCATACTTCCTGAATGAAAAGTGAACTTTAATATTAGTCAAATATGAAGAAGTTAAACTTTAAACATCCATGACTTAAACACTTTATCCAGGATAAAAGCCACATAGCTGCACCTGCAAGGTGAATACAGCTGGTAACAGAAAAAGTGTTTGAATGCGTACATTAACAGGTTTATGATATCACTGCCCCGTCCAAGACACGAGTGGATCTGACTTTAATTACATTTGACTCAAGTGCTTCGTCAACATAATGTGTTGCTTAAAATAATACTTCTGCATACAGTATGTGACACTGTGAGTGTTGCACGGCCAGATACGGCTCAAGAAGCTGACTCAAATAAGGAAATATATGATACATTATGATGTGATATGATATGAATGATAATGGGACACATCGACGTCTGCACTCACAGTGCCGCGGACTGTACTTAATGTTACTCTGATCCGGTTACTTATGTCGTGGCAGATATTTAAGTAAGCTTTCTTAACGCTAATATTATAATAGTCAGATTGCTCTGAAGATGGGAGGGGATATTCTATTAATTTTCACGTTCACACAGTCAGTTGATTTTGGCCGGCCGTCTTTCCTGCAACGGCAGTTTTTCTGTATTTCCTCTATCCTGTAATATGACTTGATAGCTTTAAACTCCGCACACGGAGCTCTGATTGGTCAGCAGGCGGTGCTTTCACTGAGTTGATCTCTTAGCCTGCCACCTAACCTGCTCCGGAGCAGGTTTGCCGCTCAGCATAAGTTACAATGGAGATCTAGCCTGCTAAAAAGAGAACCAGCGTCGTAGGACCGGAAAGCCCGAGATTTCCCTGAAGTTAGCCGGCTAAGCGAAAATCCAGCTTCGTAGTACAGGCCTCAGGTGTAGATTGCAAAAGCCCCCTGATGAGATTTCATTATCCAAATATAGACAACCAAGTGGAGAGGATATTTGATTTAACCCTTCAAAGTGGCAAGCAGTCACGGAATTGACCAAAGTCACATTTCTGAAATGAGTGTTTGTTTCCTAAAAAAGAAGCAAAGTGAAGTTGATAGTCAACCAGCTTGAACACAGACTTAAATGCTACCTTCCACATGAATTTGTTATGGCTGTTTTTTCAGGAACATTTACACTGAAGCAGCCCGTCATTCAGGATCGTCCCACCAAGTTTGCTTTCAAGGACAGCTCAGGATCTTACAAGTAATACACGTAGTTGATACATCTTTGGTGTAAAGGATTTCAAATTGGCCATTTCCCTTCATCTAATGTGTCTGTGTGCACGTGCGTCTGTTCCTGTGTGTCCCAGAGAAGATGATGACATCAATGACGTGGCCTCCATGGCGGGAGTGAACCTGCGGGAGGAGAACGCTCAGATCCTGATCTCAGTGGTGGGCTCCGTGGTGCAGTCCTGCCAGGACCAGCCCTTCCTGTCCCCCCCACCACTGCTCAGCCGCATCCTGCGCACAGGTACAGGAGCTCAGACTACCCAAACACTCATTTAACATTAGAGGTTAATCAGTGCTTTTATTATCCCGGTGGGAATGGATTTGGTGACAGTTGCTCCATTCTCTAATGAAGTAATAATAAAATATATAACCATTATTTATTGCACTTTTATTATTATTTATTATTTTACTTCAGCATCTTATGTTTATATAATTTTGTATATGGTGCAACTTTCATGAAACCCAATTTCCCCTAATAAATAATAGATAATGTATCCTCTTTTGAAAAACAAAAGATTAGAAATATTATTATAAACGTTAAAAGGTAAGATTGTGCAAATAAAATATAAAATAATATATAAACATGAGGAGTTAAAGTAGAATTCTTTCAAACAGAATTAAAATATTTATATTAACCTAAAATATGAAAGTAAACATCCCTGGCCCTGAGGATCAGTTGGTTGAGGCTGCTGCCCTCTGCCTGCTCCCCGGCACACTGCAGCAGATACCACAGAATACCAATCAAACACCCTCTGTCCTGAGACCCTCAGATCGGACAAGGAAAAACTCCCAAAGGAACCCCACAGTTCATGGGGGGAAATGGAAGTGTCTAGCAGATGATGATGAAGGACCTAAACCTCCTCTGAAGAAATGGCGGCTTTTGGCTGGAGTTCTTAGAATCCTCCACAATGTCAGAGTGACCCCTGGAAGGAAACAGGGGGGCCTTGGTCCTCTTCTTCCATACTGTAGTTGAACAGCTACATGCAGGCAGCATGACATCAACAAATAGCAGATTCTCTCACACACAAAGAAACCAACCAACACAGGCCTAAACATATGTGACCCGCTCTATCGAAATCAGTCGGAAGTCGCAACGGCTCATTTAAAAATAAATGTGGATTTGCATAAAAAACTAGTTTTTCGGGTGTTTTGTTTGATTTTAAATAAACAAAGTCTTGGCTTTCAGAATATGAAACTTTTATTTCCAAAATCACACGATAAATACATTTTTGAAGCTTGTAAAGGGAAGATGACAGGCACCTCTCACTCGCACCCTGCTCTTCCGGAGCGCCGCTCCCCCTCCCTCCGGCTGAAATTATTAATGTAAGGCATATAGTAATCATAGATAACACGGCAGGGTCCGTTACAGTTTGTTTTCATCTGATTTCAAATAAACAAAGTCTTGGCTTTCAGAATATTAAACTTGTTTCGGCAAATTCAGATGATAAATACAACTATGAAGCTTGTAACGGCATATTTACAAGCGGAGAACGGAGTAATTTAACGTCACAGCAGGCATAACAACAGCCGGTGTTTCTCGTGAGCGTTTTCCCCGGGAAACAAACACAATACACACAAACGCAAAAATACACAAACACACACACACACATACACTCACACACTCGCGAGCTTCCCCCAGTCCAGTAATCCAAACGGAAATATTTTCCCGCCGTTACTACTTTGATCATTTGCTCCGCTAATAATCAATCAGATCGATGGATTCCAGAGAAGAGGAAACTTTGAAGGCCTTTTTCTCAAAATGATGACTCGGTGACAGTCATTATATAATGTGACATATTTTGCTTAATATTTGGAGTACAACAACAATCCTGATATCATTAGAAAGCTAGGAATCTCCTCTTTCCAACAGTGTATACAACTCAAAATGTGTCTTCGGGTCAATGCGACTGATTTCGATGGAGCAGGTCACATATGAGTATGGAAATGGTGCCAGGCGACATTTAGAATTAGATTTCACGTATTCATTGAAGCCACACCAAGTATAATTAACCATTTTTAACACTAAATATTGTTGTTTAAGCTAACATTTTGTGTTTTTAACCATTTTCCTTACAAGTTTAGCTATAATGCTGGGGGTGTCGAACTCTTTTTAGTTCAGGGGCCAAATTTGATCTCAAGTGGGCCGGACCAGTACAATCATATCATAATAACCTATAAATAACGACAACTCCTTCTCTTATTTTATTGCTAAGATGTACTTTCTGCAAATGTTCACATTTAATTAACTATCTTTTACAAAACAATATGAACAACCTGTTTTCACTATGCATTCAAACGTACAGATCACAGTGTATCTAAACACATTATCTGGAACTGAACAATACAAATGTTCCCTTAGAATCAAAACAACTTATTGTACATCCCTTTCCACATCTGTGTATCTATCGTGACCCCCTGAACTGACACACCACCATACAAACTAAAGTGGGAACTATTAGGGAAGAACATTAAGTTATCCCCCTGCCATGTAAATGTTTAAAATGTGTACATACAAAATACATAGGAGTTGTGAAAAATGCAGTTAATGTCTTCTCTGTCATTTTCACACTTTGAGAATCCATCCTGTTGGAATCCCAGGCTGGATGATTGTCACCCCCCTGCTATGATGTGTCTCTGCCTCTTGTTGTGTGCTGTGTCAGGTCAGGGTCTGGGGCTGACGGAGGTGGGTCCGGAGGTGGGGGCTCTGGTGTCTCATGCCACACTGGAGTTTCTGCGGGGGCTGCTGGAGAAGCTCACCGTGATGGCAGACCACCGCAAGGCAGCCCTGAAGGTACAGCCATGTGAATTAAACTGCTATTTAAAGAAGTGATTTATCCTTGTTAACACAACAATAAATATGTTGAGAACAGAAATCCCTCCATTGTGAACACTTCGCAGACTGGTGGTCTCACACACTCTTCACACAGCGTTGGTGTGTGTTGGCTCTGATGAAATATATATATATATATATATATATATATGTGTGTGTGTGTATGTATATGTATATATATATATATATGTGTGTGTATGTATATGTTCATATGTGTGTATATATATTTATATATATATGTTTTATATATATATATATATATATATATAAAATATATATATATATGTTTTATATATATATATATGTTTTTTATATATATATATATATATAAAACCTCATTCAAATCCCACGTTAAAACTCAACTGTTCAGATTAGCATTAAAGATCTGGTTAGCTCATTTAACTACTGCCATGTCTCTCCATACCAGGGGTCGGCAACCTTTTTGATATGAAGTGCCATTTAAAAAAAGAAATAAATGTGATCAGTGTGCCGACGATCGTGAATTGTCAACGGGGGTGGGGGGAGAGCTCGTGAACTGTCAACGGGGGGGGGGGGGGGGAGCCTCGCTGCGGGGAAGCAGTGTGTGGACCTCTTTCACCTGTCAGCGCAACTTACATGATGCCGTTTAAACACATTTGAATAATTGGTTTAAACGGCATAATAATAATGACGACCGTCCGTTCTGTGATTCTCCAGAACACACAGATGGCCAGTCCGCCCCTGTGTAGCATATTATTTCGATGAGAGATGAGCAGATCGCCACTGGGCTTTCAACTTAAGACACAGCCACGCAAAAACTGCGGCATTTGTACAGTTCCTTATGGGGGTAGCCTACTGCAATTTGTGAAGTGCCGGCGCGCTCCGGCAGCACTACACCCCTGATCGTTTCACCATGGAGGAAAGCAGCAGCAAGTGGACTGGAGTTAAAGAGAGCGGGGCCTAGAAGTTATCCTTCTGGGCTGCGTTGTGTGCATGGCTTCCTTCTGCAGGTAACAGGGAGACGCGCTCTGGAGGCGGTCTCGTTCAGGATCCGAAAATACAATTTTAATATTTTGCACACATATTCCTAGTGTGCCACTGGTTACGGTGGCGCGTGCCAATGGTGGCGCGTGTGCCAAGGGTTGCCGACCCCTGCTCCATACTGATCTGCTTTTTCATTTATCGTCTACTTTTATGTCTTCCCTGTCTGTATTTTATAATTTGCTGATTTGCTGTTAGAGCATTTCTTTTAGTCATTGACAGGCGAGCTTGGGTGCCTTGAAAGGCGCCTCCAAATGATATGTATTACTATTATTATACGTGTCATACAGCAGTGTACTGGTTCAATGGCAAAAACAAAACCCTTCTTGGTTTCTTGTTACTACAAAGATTTGTGCTAGCTTTTACACATCCTTTTCACATTATATCATTTCATTGATGTCATTTATATGGCTCGTTGTTAATGCAGCTATTTGTCATATGTATTGTTTTGCTGAGTATTCTGTCTGTGCATAATGGCACTCGTGTTGTTGAACAGTGTTCATCATCATAATTAGTCATCATAAATTGTGTGTGCAGGAGGACTGTTGGCATAGCAAAGTTAGCGATGTGCGCTCCCAGCTTCGCTTCCTGGAGGAAGTGGAGAGTTTGAAGAAGAAGAGGAAGGATGACGAGGAGAGAGAGAGGCTGCTGCGATTGGCCAGAGTAAGCTGGGCCAGAAAGAAGCCTGCCCCTTTTTTACTTATACGACATTTACTTTTTTTTATTCTAAAAAAGTAATTTAATCTACACAACCAAGATGAGTATACTATAAAGCTAACCATTTGAAGGATTTCAAATGGTCTTTTTTGTTTAAATGTCAATGTTATTTTAGATCACACCACAGTTCATCTGATCTATTTGTTTCAGTATTACTAACTCAACATGTCTGTGATCCCAGAGTCGCTCTCACACTGAAGACCCACAGCTTCTGCTGCTCAAGCAAAGAGCCAAAGAGGTGTGTATGTGTTTCGTGAGACTCGACCACACAGTCTATGTGCCAGCTCAATAACCCCAACAATTATTATACATGTATAAATATTATACTATATAACCCCGTGTCTCTACTCTCTTCAGATGCAGCAGATAGAACAGGCTCAGGTTCAGCAGAGAGAGGCCAACCTCACGGCTCTGGCTGCCATCGGGCCCCGCAGGAAGAGGCCCCTGGAGCTCACTGAG
The DNA here is from genome assembly GCF_902827165.1 of Trematomus bernacchii. Taxonomy (NCBI): domain Eukaryota; kingdom Metazoa; phylum Chordata; class Actinopteri; order Perciformes; family Nototheniidae; genus Trematomus; species Trematomus bernacchii. Next base: position 24,951,741 of record NW_022987739.1, read on the forward strand.
GGCCAGGTAGGTCTGTGTGCTGAAAAAAAAACTGTTTACATCGAGGACTGCGATGAGACTCTAATTTCACATTAAAAGCCTACAAAGACATTTTCTAAAGACTCTCATGTCATTTGAACTGCTGTAAGGCTTTTAATGTGAAACAGCTGGTGCAGGAAGTTCATTGACATGAGAAATGTGGAGAAAATGGTTTGTTATGAGTGAAGAAAAACAAAATGTCTGGTCAAAAGAGGAACTCAAAGCAGCGGTGATTACAAGTTGCGTATCTAATAGAAAAAAAGGGAGAAATGATTTAAGTTTGTCGTTCATAAAAACATCCTCCTTCCTAATACATGCGGTATAAGTACCTGTTTTGGGTTACTGAACATGAGTTGAGCATTGACAATATTTGTTTTTGCTCATAATAGATGCAGTCGTCTTAAAGCAGGGGTGTCAAACTCAAGGCCCGGGGGCCAAATCCGGCCCATGACTTCATTTTATGTGGCCCCGCATGAGCTTGCAAAGAATATAATACGTTTATTATACGGTTACATGCCGATTTACAGAAGCAGGTTGCCCATAAACTACATGTCCCACAATGCATCTCGTTTTGTGACATGCACACTGAAGAGACTTGCAATGATTTGCCCTGAACTTCTGCTTTCAGACGTAGTTAATTATGAAGTTATTACCCTATCCGATAATAATCCAATGCAGAGGCAATAATGTAATATAATACATTATTTTATATATATATTATATATTTATATATGTATATTTATATAGTTACAACCTTGAGTGCAACCATAATGCTAATGTGGCCCGCGATGAAATGTAGTTTGACACCCCTGTCTTAAAGGAAGACACAAGTCTTCAGTAAAGTTTGTCTGAAAGTGTAAACATCTAAACAGTTTATAAAGTAATACATAATATGCTTCAAGCCGGTCATCAATTAGAAAATAACCCCAACCACAATCAGCGGTTTGACAATATTGATTTTAAAATAAACATATATGTAAAAATGATCACATTTGTTCAGCTAAGAAAAACCAGTCAATTCAACTGAGCAGCAACAGCTGGCACTGCCGTGACAGCAGCACTGATCGAGGTTTTCTAGAGCTGTCCAAGTCCGTTCACGGTTTGTTTTCCATCAAGCAGTCTCTAAACACTGCCAGAGTCCATACTGTGTTCCTGTTGGTGTTTAGCTCCTGTCTGTCTTCTTCTGCTGTTCCCTTTAGTGTTTACTTCCTGTCTGCCTTCTGCTGATTTCTCTGACGTCCTGCTCTGTGTCTTTTAACCTCTTTACTTCTCTTGAGCAGTTTACTTGTTCTTTCTCTCTTTCTTTACTGGGGACAGTTTAGGGTTCCTAAATCCTAAGTTTCTTGCTCTCTACAAATATAAAAGTGATTATTCAAAAAGCATTCCACAGTGTTCTCAGATGGAGGCAAATTAATGTTTTATTGGCCAAAGCTGAGATAAGATTGACCGGACTTATTCCTGTGGATTGATATGACTGCACACAGTCCCTTGATCAGACAACCTGAGCAGCGGTCTGCTATTAAGAAAGAACAGACTGCTGAATTTCCAAATTGACCAATCAGAATTTAGTTTGTTTACTAAGCCGTGTAATGATAGACTATAACACCCCTTTTCCAAGCTGCTCTCATGTTTCTTCCACTAAGACAACCTCCAACACTTGCGTAGCTTAGCCAGTTTAGATGTGGAATTCTAATGAATGAAGACCAACAGAAGACTTACCAAATGATATATCGAAGAAGAAGATGATGGAACGAGGTGCTATAGAGTCCAGGCAGACACACAGGAAGCCCGCAGCGCTCCACAGTCAGCATCAGTGAGACTGTGAGTTTAGCTCATTGAGTCTTTTACCTCTGTGTGTTTAAGTTGAGCCCTGCTGGCTGTAGGTTTAGAGACGAGGACGCTCTGTTAGCTGCACATGCTTCCTGCTGCCTTTGAACTCCATTACCCAGCGGAACCGGCTGCCTGCCGCCTCTCACCGCCGCAGGGCTTCCTCTACCTCTGCACCGGCTTTACCTCAGCTCACACTGATGCAGGGGCGGTGGAGGAGGGATGCTCCTGTGAGTGGAGAGGAAGCTCTGTTCTCTCAGATATTCTCTTCACTCATGAGCTCGGGTGGAGAACCGGTGGAACATGTTATTGGGCTACTGTCACAGGGCTGTACAAAATGTCATTTTTTTAACATTTTAATTTTGGTTGAGGCTTTCAAATGAGGATTTAAATGTATTTTGTCAAATGTTATGACATCACCCTCACATGTAATAATCCTTAATACAAATGCTAATCACAGCCAGAACAAAATCTTCAATTTCGATAAAGTAATTCATCTGATTAGAATGTCAGCTTTTTGGTACAGCCTTAGTAAAACATAAATTGTGATATCACTTTTCACAGTGGGAAAGAACAATGTTTTATTTATTCATCATTTTAGAATGGCATTAACTCAGATCATTTATGTTGAAAAGGTCAAATTCATCAACTTTTTGGACCAACTTCTAGGCTCATGTTTGTATTTAGTGTCTCTACTGTGACATGTCTCCATGCTTTAATGTTCAAAAAGCTCTTTATGTTTCTCATACTGCCTGTGCTGCAGCACCTCTTTTCACCCTCTGTCTGAAACCAGAGCCCAGTCTGCTCTGATTGGTTAGCCACTTAGAGATGTCCCGCCCGTATCCTATCAAGTACAATGTGTACTTTATGATAATGAAGACTATCGTTATTTGTATACAAATCTATCTGAAAAAACCCTCTCATATTTCTACCTGTGTGTGTGTCTCTGCGTGTGTGTGTCTCTGCGTGTGTGTGTCTCTGCGTGTGTGTGTGTCAGGTGCCTGTGCTGCCCAGGCAGTGTGTACAGAGAGTGTCCCGGGTCATGCTGAGGGATCTGCTGCTGTGTATGGAGCAGGATCGCTTCCTCCGCCATTCTCTCACCCTGTACAAAGCCATGCTCTGAGTTGCTACTGGTGATAATTGAATTGCTTTCATTATTATCCACAGTAAGTCTTTAGTTCGTTTTTTTTTGCAAGTGGATTAATATCTTTCTGTTTGTTATCTACTATTTATTTTGAATACGTTGTTCAGAACGTAGTGCTGGAGTGTTGGAAAGCAGCTGCTCTCTTAGGCACTTATTTGCTTTTGTTGTTAATTAATCTATGAGTATGATTTAATAAGACAAGAGCTTCTAGGAAACACTACTGTTAAGTGTTCTATGAACAGTGTTGAAAAAGTAGAAGTATTCTCAGTTGAATTTTTTGTTTTTCGTGTATTGTTTGACCATTAAACATTTTTTTGAATTCATCACATCCTGTTATCTGTATTATCATCGGTTGTTTTGAGCTAGAGAAGCTCCACAATGGTAAAAAAACAAACTATGTAGGAGTTACACATCACATGAGTTAGACAGTCTCCTGTTATATATTTCCTATAACATATATATTTTTGAAATTGAAATGGCTAGCTTGTCTCTGTTCAAAGTTTCAAAATGCAACCTCCATATTTTCTAGATTTTGCTATTAACATATATAGGTATATGTGTTTTGTCTAACCTGAAAAACAAAAAAAGCTTCATGTTTGGGCACACAAGACACAATATTGATATCCATCTTCTCTTAACTCCTGGCTAAAAGAACAGAGCAGACTGCAAAGCGCTTCAGATATGCTTCATGACTTCCAGTTTATTCATCATAAAATGTTCTCACAAGAATTATGCAAAACAGAGAAAACATGATATATATTAACAATGCTGGCCTGGGTTGCTGTTCCTAAAGCCCATCGTTTCCAATTCGAATTTGTAAAAATGTGCCATTTTGGGTTGAAAAACATTCAAATCCTTTCTGTGTATATTCTTCTTCTGCTATTATTTTATTATAAAAAATATTACAGGAAGTCACAAATAAAATAAATCAGTTTTTTTGTTCACGGAGAACTCTGTGCTTGTGCTCTAAAAGTGTACTTTACCAAATGCAAACACTTTGGATTTGCTTTATGATAAAGTACATGATGGTCTCTGCAAGTAGTACAACATAATGCAACGGTACATGCAAGGCTCATACCTCATGATTTATACACAGTTGCCTTGAACATATGCAGTACCTATACAACATACAGTGCATAATAACAAATAGCCTTGGCTATGAAAAAAAATGTTTAAGACTGTATTTGTAGACCAAGTGGATCCAAGTCTGAACAGCAACAGATCCTTTAAACTTTGTAATTTTGTCGTTATCTTCCAAAATGAAAAGCCCTATCAGCAGGATAGTATGTACATCTTTGACATTAAACAATTTATTGATATGATCATTTTCTCCTTGGTGAACAGTTTCAGGAAAATCCAATATGAGTATTAATCTGTCAGACTTTTTAAGTCACAATATACTAGAAAAAAGGTATCTTAAGAGGACATTCTTACATAAACATAAAAAGATTCTTCTATTTTCAGGTTCATATTTGTATTTTGTTCCTCTAATGCAGGGGTCTCCAACCTTTCTTCATCTGAGAGCTACTTTCAAAAAATGAAAGTGGCCAAGAGCTACTTGCATCACATCGCTTACATTTATTCACATAGCCCTCATCAGTTGAATTAAGCTATACTTTTGTACACGTGTGAAATTGCAATAACTAAAGCTTATCACAAATCTTAACTTCACATCAAGGTCCAAGAAAACGAAGATTTTTCACATATTATTATGGCCCACATAATAAGTACATCACTGAACATTCACATAAATGTCCTTAATCACCACCTTACAAGCATGTCACTCTTTTGTTAGTGAGATGAATGGCACTGCATGGAGTCCACCATACAGGTGTATGCTGGACCCACTTAGGTTCACTCTAATAGAGTCATTTAAATGTTCATCAGTCAGTATTGTTCTGTATTTAGATTTCATGACATTCATGTCAGAAAAAGCTGCTTCACAAAGGTATGTAGAACAGAACCAAATAAAGCAGACATTTTCAGTGCTGCTTGGTGAATGTTCTTATAGTTTTCTGGGTCTACAAGGCTCCAGAAATGTTGTGAGTTTTGCTGAGACTTAAGCTGAACATTATTTTGGAGATCTCCACAGGATTGACACTGAACAGTTGTTCAGCCATCTTTTTCTTCTTCTTCTTCGTCTTGACATTAAATTATAAACCATAATAAATCAATTGTATAGGTCTAGCCTCCCTATATCTGTGTGTGAAAATGGTTCCATCCTCAAAAACAAAAAACGAATACTTCTGCAGTCTAGCTGCAGCTTCTAGCAACAGTCTTCTGTTAAAAAAAAAGACACTGAATGTCTTGAATGTGGCATCACACACAGGACTTGAGTCTGAACACAGCAGACAACAGGAGTATTTAAAAAAAAAAAAAAAATAGTGCATGTGGGTGCACACTTACATTCTCTGTCTTACTGTTACATAAATCCCATGAATGTATGAGATTAAGTTAGCTTCATCATATCTCAATCAGTGATTAAGTGAATAATAAAGTTTCTATCGGGTCACTATCAGCCTGTCACTCATTATTTTCAGGGAGGGGGCGGGGTTTGGAGGAACAGAGGAGACGGTGATCGCGGAAGCTTTCCTCCTGCCTTCACAAACTTTACACAAGTATTTATCAACTGAAAATAGCAAGAGGACATTCATACTCTGCAATCCAAGACTTGATTACATCCACCAAAAACTTGACATGACGATAACGAGTGTTTTTCAAAAAACACAAATCCCTCCCTGTGTGTCTCTGAGCCGCAGCGACAGGGCCTGATTCAGAGCGGGTCATTCTGCTGTTGGTTCTGGACTGGTGCTGGTGGAGAAAGCAGACTGCTCCGTGTGTGTTGTCGCTGTGGTGCTGTCACGTCTGTTCCTTGATCTCTGCGTCACCGACCATTTGATATTCGTGTGACAGAAAAAATTCTAAAATAAAAAAACTTTATTGTCCACCCGCGGCCGAAAAATCAATAAGCAACCATACGCTATCATCGATAATCGAGCGGCGAGCTACTGAAAAGCTGCCCGCGAGCTACCGGTAGCTCGCGATCGACGTGTTGGAGAGCCCTGCTCTAATGTGACATGTTTGGATGCTTCAACGTTCAAAAAGCGCTTTATTTTTCTCATACTGCCTGTGCTGCAGCACCTCTTTTCACCCTCTGTCTGAAACCAGAGCCCAGTCTGCTCTGATTGGTCAACTGGCCAGCTCTCTTGTGATTGGTCAACCGCTTAGAGATGTTTCGAAAACATCCAGCCCTTTAGCTTACCATGTACAGTGTGTTAGAGCACTAGCCAATAGAGGCGGGAGTATCTTAGTGATGTCATTATAATACGGAAATAAACAAGAGTCAAATCTAGGCGTTTCGGCAGGGTATGTTTGGGAGAGAAACTTAGCCTTTGCAGACCATGTACATGCCCACAAACCTAACACACTACAGGAAACCGGAAAAATAAGCGGGCCTCTTTAATGCGTTATAAGCCCTTGTAAAAACCATGCACTAATTTGATGAGCTGTAGCCACCAGTCATTTCCAAAGAGTATTTATGCATCATTCTGTAAACATAAGCATGATGTGAAAGTGCATGTGTGTTCAGCATGTGGTCTGAGACCATGGACAATATGAATAGGTTTGGTCAAAATCACAGTTAATATACATACTGTACTTTCTATTTTGCCAAATGTATATAACTTGATAGGTCTATCTTTAACAACTGCTGGGGAAAATGTGGGCGATGTCTAAATCTCTGAGCAGGACTGTTCCATAGCAGTACCAATTTACATGTTTTTTGCATCAATGTGATGAAGTACCCTGATGTTCAGGTATTTATTTGATGGATAAGACAAAAACAGTCATGAGCATCTCATTGTTATCTATCAATGTTTTTTCAATTTGATTTCCTGGAAATATACTATATCACAATATAAAATGACATATACAGTGATCAAATATATAATCTACAGTGCTAGCCTCCATTTCATTTCAATATAAATGCTAATGCTATACGTCACCTTTCCCACTGTTCCCCTGCACCAATGGATCTATTTTATACTGTAATAATACTACTGTCTAATTAATGTGCTAAGTAGTATCAAAAAAGACTTGCATCTCAGTCACCCATATAGCCTGTTTTCAGTGCAGCGGTAAAGATTCTGAGTGGTTTTTTTTCTGTCATGCTGAAGTGAATCGGCTCTTGCTGTGAGAAACAGTTGCTGGAGTTTCTTACTCAGTCTGTGAGTTCATGTTTTATTTGGATGAGGTTGGGGGGGTGTCGGCTGCCTTGGCCCTCCCTCCGTAGAATGTATTCACTAAACTGGGATGAGTCCACTCCACCGCCACATGACCCTGTGATCCAGAACCCTCTCTGCTGCAACCGCTCCAACACCTGCAGGCACACAAAGCACAGCAGCACATTTACACACTTCATCCAGAAACAAGATGGAGCCTGTTCAACATTTCGTACATCAATATGAAGGCACTTTGTGAAGATTTTACAAATGTTCCCACTTTAGTGCCCTCTAGATGGGCGCATCAGGGTAAGCAGAGAGGCGGATGAAGTGATGCACCCATCATGCCTAGTGCCTACCGTACAAGCCTGGGGGGCAGTGTTATGATCTGGGGTTGCTGCAGTTGGTCAGGTCTAGGCTCAGCAACGTTATGTTCCCAAAGAATAAGGTCAGCTGACTACCTGAATATACTGAATGACCAGGGGCCTCATTTATAAAGGGATATACGCTCAAAAAATGGCATACGCCAGTTTCTACGCAATGTTTGCGATTTATAAAATACTAACTTGACGGGAAAATGTGCTGTCCTCCACGCAAACTCTAACCCATGCGTACACACTAAGCACACAAACGGGAGAGACGAGAAACTGCGACACCGTTGGCAGAAGGAAGAATGGAGAGAAATATGTGGAAATGGTCAGTGTATGTTTTGGTCATTGGATTTTCTTTTCACAAATGGAAATTCAAAAACAAAAAACGACTGGATATTTGATTTTCGTTTTCAAATTGAAAAACCAAAATTGAAATACAAGGCGTTTTTCTTTATCACGGTCAAAAAGGGATTTACTAAACTTAAAAAACGGGATGATTTTCATTTTCTACTTCTCAAAACAAAAAATAAAATCACTAACGGAAACAAAAAAAACCCCCGTTTTTTCATATTCTGCTACCGGAAGTTGTCTTTCAAAATAAGAGCGCAGATGAGGACGGTCAATCCGCGTATCTACGGTCCATTTGTTTTCACAACGAAAACAGCCAAGACACATATTGAGCCCAGAAAATGAATGTTATTAAGAGCTGTAAATATAATAGGCCTATGTCTAAAATGGACAACATTGTTAGGAGATTTAACCTATACAGCGATTCTGCACTGCGGTCAGCTCAGCCGTCTCTCGAGTTTGTTATCATTTTTTCTGCCATTAGTTCTTCGTGAGATCGATCCTGTTGGACTCAGTAGGCTAGTAGTGAAACTACTCCCACAAGTACTATGAAGTACTTACTGTGTACTTTTTGAGTAACCCTCTGTCAATGTCCCCTCCTGAGAACAAGAATGCATGTTTCTCTGCTATTTTGAATCAGCGTTAAAACACCTTTCTTCATGAGACTGATATTGTTGGACAGAGTATTTTAAGAGGATATGGTAGACATGATATCAGCAATACTTCCAGTCAGTAGTCCGGCAGCAGCATTTTTACCCCTTGGAAAGTCTTGCCCGCTATTTAAATTGACTTTGATTGAAGTTAATAACAATATTGATATAATATAGATATATAGATATAGCATATTTTATGCAGTCTTTCTGAACACTTTTAAAATAAAATACTGCAAATTAAGAATATTTGTAATGTTCTGCACAGATAGTGCCTTAACTTGAATTTGAAAACACGTGGCAGCTTTATTAATACAGCAGATGAAAAGATTTGTGGAAGGATACATTCTTCATGGGCTTTAATGGCTCTCTAGATAAAGGGCGTTTTATGGTTGCTTGTATTATCCTCAGATAGGGGTTTGTTTAAATAACTAGTGACATTTTAATAAATATTGCAAAAAAGGGCTCCAAAAAAGGCATATATCCTGGCCGGCTTAGCCAGTGTGTATTTTTTCAAGCACCACAAGATTCATAGTTTATAAAGTACAATTCTGGGCCATTGATTGTGTCATTTCTCCAAACTCATACAGTAAAAATGGCTGTTTTTGAAGCCTTAAAATGGTGCAGGAAAAGGACTTTACATTGTATTATACTTAAAGACAGGACTATTCAGTTAAGTGAAGAGAAAAAAGGAAAGACACCTGTTATAATGGGTGATGTAACATTAATGACAGACATAATATGAGGTCCTTGGCACACATTTTGTGATCATGGGGCATTACCCTTAAGGCCCCTACACACCAGGCCGATATCCGCCGTCTTGCGTTGTTGGGCGAAAACGGGTTCCTTGTCGCCCAAAGTCAATTTGGTGTGTCCCGAACCCTCGGCCGTAACACGCCTTATTTGGCCTTTCACGATCGACACCCGGCCGATTCAACATGTTGAATCGGCCGGGTGTTGGACACAAGCTATCGGGCCAAGAAACCACTCTGATCAGCTGTTCAGCTAGCAAATGAGAAGCGAAACGGAAGTGAGGGACGTAAACAAACGATTTAAATGTCCTCTCTTACCTCCCACACATAGCAGGGACATCTCTGATATCGGCGGGAGCGTCCCCGGCTGTCCTCTGCTGAGAGCTCCGTGATTTGTTTGGTCAAGTCCGGTTTTTCATCTCATCGTAAATTTAGCAAGAAGTGGCCATTATTACATTGCTGACTCAATAAACTACACACCCGCCAGAACACTGCGATCATCAGATGCAGGTCTATTAACTCTGATTTTATAGTATGTCTGCACTTTGTGCTCATTTCATCATGCATGTATTTTTATATTCTAAAACATGTTTTCGATGGACGAGAGTGAAAATGGAACGGCAACCGCTATTTGTTTGTATATCAGTCTGTTCTTCTTCTCTGTCTTCCGGTTGTTGCCTATTTTGAATGACGAATACACACTACCGCCCCCTGCTGGTAAGGAGAGTTATTGCCACTCACGCATGCGCAGTTCGTACGTGCTCGGCTGTAGTAAAGCGGTGTATTTCAGTGCGACACACGGCCAATACGCAGGAGAACTCGTCGATGGATCTGTCGGTGTCGGATGTCGGCGAGTTCTCTGGTGACTGGCTGGTGTGTCAGGGCCTTACAGCATCAGGACAATATCATATGGAGTCAGACACTGGAAGTGTGCTGGAGGCGTTGACTGGGACTGATGGAAGGATGAGGCTGATGAGACTGAAGAATCTGCGAGGAACGAATTAGCGGCTGAGAAATAGTTATATATTAAAAGACAGCAGCATCATAAGAGGCCAACCAGAGTGACTAAGTGTGTTACTTTGCTGAAGGATATTTGTGACCAGCTATCCAGGCCAGTCTCTAAAGACTTTCCAAGGTGTACAAATGCTGCTGCCGGAGTACTGACTGGAAGTATTGCTGATATCATACCATCCTCTTAAAATACTCTGTCCAACAATATCAGTCTCAGGAAGAAATGTTTTTTAACGCTTATTAAAAGAAAAACATGCATTCTTGTACTCGGCAGGGGACATTGACAGAGGATTTCTCAAAAAGTACACAGTAAAATTACTTCAATGTATTGTTAGTAGTAATATCCTAAAATTATAACAAACTCGAGAGACGGCTGAGCTGACTGCAGTGCAGAATCGCTGTATAGTTGAAATCTCCTAACAATGTTGTCCATTTTAGACATAGGCCTATTATATTTACAGCCCTTAATAACATTCATTTTCTGGGGGGGGGGGGGGGGGGTTCAACGTAACCAGATGAGTGATTACAGCGCCCGGTATCATTTTACACACATTTGTATCACACAGATGCAGGACTTGCACACGCCTGTTATCTAACCGACAGGTCCGCACGCACTCTCCAGCCGAAACTCTCGTTTTATTAATTTAAGCATTTTCTTATTAATTTATGCAGACACACCCCCCCCCCCAAATGCAATACCAGCCGCTCAATGCGCAGTGCATTCATTCACAAAGTAAATCAGGAGACCTTTAAAGTTTTATGTACACATCAAAGTATCAGTAGGCGTGTATGAAACACATGAATTCAAAAACAATTATGTACAGAAACATTTGCATGCGATAGTCCACCTTCTCTTCCCTTCCCTTTCTAACACACGGCAAGTGCAGCAACAGTCCTCGTCTCTGTAATTAGCTCAGTCCGTAGTCCAAAAGTAACTAAAAAATATAAACAATCTCATCTATTCAGGTGAAATCGCCAGCCGCCTCTGAAGGGAAGCCAGAGAAAGCTGGCTTCCCTTGGCATGGCCCTGACCAATCACAGGTTGGCAGGGGCATCACGTGGGCCTCATCTGATTGGTCAATCCCTCAATTCTTTTCACCAAGGGAAACCCAATCTGATTTGCCTCCTCTCGCAACAGTGAATGCAATCTACTGTTTCACCATAACATCTAGAGGGGCGCTGATTGTTTCACTCTTTGTAAAATACTCAATCCCTTTCACACCAACGCAACTCCGGTTCAAGCTCCGTGCTAGAGTTTTTCTGGTTCAGAACCGGTTCTTCGGTTTAGCGCCGGCTCTTTTCACACCGCTCAGAGCCCGACTGGTGCTGCCGCTGCTGCGTCATGACGTCACAGTTTACGTCGCTGAGTTTCTCCCCAACGCCGGAGCTCACCTCACAACAACAACGGGCCGGGGACTGCGTTGCTTTTAATCATACGAAGCCAGATTAAATTAAATAACGACTTCTCCAACCTTATACTTTTCTCCAGAGTGCCGTGGTTCATTGTTTATTAATGTGTTTCAGCGGCATTTACCGACCGCTGCAGTGCTGGCCGGCTGCTCTTCAACGGGAGTGTATTCTCCCGTTAGCTCCGGGTTAGCTCACACGGCTCTAAAGTATTCACTGTCTGACTGTCACACAAGCAGCTGATACATATCCCCAGTTCCCCTTAAGTGAATGTGTGTCAGTCTGAATTGACGCTGTTTGGTGTCAGTCTGAATTGACGCTGTTTGGCATCACAACGCTGTTATGAAAGTTTCTCTGGTATAACATGGGTGATGTTAGCATAGCAACCGAAGCTAAACTGACTACTTGCTAAGCAGTTTTCTACAGGCACTTTTTACCGACGTATTTTTCATTATGATTCTACTTGTGATAGTCGGACATGACAACCTGTGCAGCCCATGTATTGATTCCATCCGATAGCTGCTATAATAACAAACAAAACGTCTGCCTGCTCTCCACAATGATCAATAACAGCGAACGGATGGTCAAAGTAAGGTACAAATAAACAGAATCACACGAAGCCTGGTTAGTGTTGCCTGACTTTATAAAGTGTGTTTTTTTTAACAAGTGTGTGGTTGCGTTCTAGTCACTTTACTCAGCACTACTGCTTGTTACAACTTTTATTTGCCGTACTCGCCTTAAGTGTTAGCTCAGGTTAATCTCGCCCCCCTCCGACGTAAGCGTGACGTATGCGGTTCTTGCTTCTAGACGGACAACTTTTTGGTGCTCGAAACGAACCGGATTCCGGAGCTATGACGCTGCTCCGCTGCGGTGTGAACAGGAAAACCCGGTGCTTTTCAAGCACCAGCACCGAACCGGCCCTGAAACACCGTTGGTGTGAAAGGGGTAAATGAGAGTGGGGGAGAGACGGGCCGGCAGCAACACACAGCAAAGGAGAATTATCGAAACAAAACAAAGTGTTTTTATTTATTTATTTAAATTATAACTACAATCCGAAAAAACAGGGGAAGCCTGGCTTCCCTTGGCCTCCGGGAGAAAACGCCACTGGTAAGCAGGAGGACAGAATTACGTCTAAACTGACGCCGTTTTGCATTTCTATAGGTTGTAGATACGAGCATGGTTTTATATACTATCACGTTTAATCGTGCGTTATGCCGTTTGCCAACACTTGATAAGTCGCTCGTAAAACACAGGAGGTATGGAAACTAAGAACACCATATGTGGTAAATTCTACAGCTAATATAACACAACCCATTAGTTGTATTTCCTTTAACTGGTGGATTATGGATATATAGTTGCTGATCGACAGCTGGAACACAAACCACCAAATACAACAAAATAATTCAGATCCAGTCGTCATGACTCCACTCCGGAGGGATTCCCCGATCATTTCTTACAGTTTCTCATCAAGGGGGTGTCTCCTGTCCCCGGTACAAACACACTGCCTGAGGAAGGTTATGTGTATTTTTTTTGTCATTAACTTTTTTCGGACCACTTATTTATTTATTTTGGTGACGATCCGACCTCCATGCTGCTACTCTGGTTCAAACTGCATCCACCAAACAATATGATTTATCTCGACCTCCCCACAATAACCAAAATCTGACACGGTGTGAGATGTCTTTTTTAGCTGTTCTATCGTCATTTCCTGCGATCTTCTTCATGCAGTCAGTCAAAATGAATGAATGAATGGGCGTTTCTTTGACTATTTATAGGCAAATATGGGCGTTACGAGTCGATTGTGATTTATAAAGGGAAACAGGCGTAGGAAGTGCCGTACGCACTTCCCTCGCCGGTAGGCCTACGCAATGTTTTGTGAATCGGAAAATGGCGGAAAATGTATGTACCTATTTTTGTGCTTTGTACTACGTAAGCAACCTTCCTACGTCAATCCTACGCAAGGCGTTATAAATGAGGCCCCAGGTCTTTCCATCAATGGAGTTTTTCTTCCCTGATTGGCACGGGCATATTCATCGTTGACAATGCCAGGATTCATCGGGCTCACATTGTAAATAAGCATGAGACATCCTTTACACACATAGATTGGCCACCACAGAGTCCAGACCTCAGCTCCATTGAGGATCTTTGGGATGTGCTGAAGAAGACTTTGCGCAGTGGTGCCACTCTCCCATCATAAATACAAGATCTTGGCGGAAAAATGAATGCAACTCTGGTAACATTGCAGCAGATTATCGAAATGATGCCACGGCAGTTGCTAGTTGAATCAACTGAGGCAATGAGGCATGGTCACAGCCAATGATGTTGGAGGCGTTTGTGTCACTCTGAGTACGTTTCTTCTTAGTTTGACCGTCTGAACTCTTTAGTAGATGAGAGATTTGTTTCAGTCTGCAGCTTTATTTCAGTAACGGCCCGTCCACACAGCAGCGTTAAAAAAATCTTGGAGGTGGGCGTATCTGAAGCTTGGGGATTTGCGAGCAAGGCACTAACAACCAATCACATGATTCTCCCGCCCCCGACATACAAAGCAAAAAAGCCCGAAGTAAACTGGATATAAACTCCCCAAACAGGCGAAAACCTACCACTGTCTCTGCCACCTCCCTCCATGCCTGGCTCCTCCGGTTTGTATCCCGGTAGGTAAATAGGGACTGGTCATAAAGCACCGGGTGATTCCCTACCGCTAATTTCTCCTCCATTTTTTGGAATATGAGGAAATGACCTGCGGTATGTCTCTCCCAGCATACACGCGGTTTGATTGGCTAGCGCTTGAACTGTCAGATTTGCATACACGGGATTTGATTGGCTGACGCTTCCACCTCAGCTTCAAAAGTTGAACATTGCTCAACTTTGAATCCTGAAAATCTCCGCTCTGCTGCCCACAATGCAGTTCGGCGAAAAGTGAGGCAAAGTTACGTCACCCCATTCAAAGTGAATGGGCAGAAGCGTTTCAAAGATTTTTTAACACTGCTGTGTGGACGGGCCGTAACTCACAACTCCATCACATGTACCCTCCCGCGTCTGCGCATATAGTACATCAAAGTGTAAGCCTGTGTCAGCATGCAGTTTACCAAAGCGCCAACAGGCGTCACTATATAACAGGCATTAAACAGATGCCCATATCTGTAACATCTCCTTTCCTTTAGCTGTAAACAACATCAGCATGTCACTTTGCCCAAGCTTAGCCACTTTAAAGTGCAGGTAAGTGCTACATTGTGTAAAGCTAACATTTTCAACCTCCAAGACATGAAAACAATTACAATACTGTTTAACCATGCAAGTACCGATACAAAACTATAATAATATCCAACAATCCTTTTTTTTAGTTTATCTTAAAGGGGACCTATCATGCAAAATGCACTTTTGTACGTCTTTTATACATGAATATGTGTCCCCGGTGTTCCAGGGAACTCACCAAGTGTCAGAAAACACAACCCTCTCTATTTTCCTCCATACCCAAATCTCTAAAAAAGGGGCTGCAACGGATCTGATAAAAACTGATCCAGATTTGAACACTTTACTGATGTCAGTAAAGTGGCGCTACGGCAATATTGGGCCAACTCCACCAATCAGGAGGAGACAGCCACGGCCATTGCGGTTCGAAAGCGCTGGAGACGCTGTAGTACATATGCCAGGCCAGTAGATGGTGCTGTTCTGCCCTTACACAAACAGAGCTAAAAAATGTCAAATTGAGCAAAATGAGGCATGGCTAAAATGCATGATCTGTTTGGTATTTTGAAGGAAAAAAAAGTATAAATATGCCTTATATAGGTATGGTCCTACACTATATTATTCAAATATAGCATGATAGGTCCACTTTAACAGTCCAACAGACTTGACAATGTTCCCAGATTTTGCAAGCCGCCGTTTCAACCGCAGCTTCTCCGTCACTCCAGTCACTAACCATAGTTGCAGCAAGCTGTCCGCAACCGGCAGCAAAGTCTTCAGCCTTCGTGACATTAAGCGTTGGGCTGGACTGCTGTCCAACCCCTCTGTGGGCGTGTTGCACCAATGGAGAATGGCCTGCCATTTATCGGTGCCATCCAACTTTGCCCGCTTGCAGAGTGATTTCACTATCTTGACAGCTGACTCAGCTTTGCCGTTTGATTTTGGATGTCGGGGTGAGGATGTGACATGGTTAAATCCCCACTTTGCTGCAAACTTCCTGAACTGTTCACAGGCAAACTGTGGGCCATTATCTGTGATCACTTTGTCTGGCTGTCCGTAGCGTGCAAATTGAGATTTACAGCGTGTGATGAGAGTGTCAGCTGATAGATCCGGCAGAAGATCAATCTGCCAGAAGTCTGAATAGTGGTCCACTAGGACGATGAAATCTTGGCCAGCGTAAGAGAAGATATCCATACTCACTGTTTGCCATGGACGTGTTGGGATATCATGCAACATCAATGATTCCTTCTGCTGGGCTCGTGCATATTCATTGCATGCAGAGCAGTTCGCCACATAGTCTTTTATCTCTGCTCTCATGTTTGGCCAGAACAGCGTATCCCTGGCGCGCCTGTAACATGCCTCCCCCCGATGTGGCTGGTGTGTATGTGTCTTAACAACTCTGCCCTCAAGGCCTTAGGGATAACAACGCACTGCCCTCTGTATAGCACACTGTTTTGCACGTTGAGCTCATCCCTGAAGGGCCAGTATTCTCGCACCAACAGGGGGGTGTCCTCTTTGAAATCAGGCCATCCCCTGAGGATTACTGATGTCAGAGCTTGTAATACATCGTCCATCTCTGTGTGCTGGGCAATTTGGCGAAACCTGAAGTCAGTAACATCCAGATGCTGTGCCTGATCCAGCTCTGAGTCCTCCGCCTGAAAGCTGTCCATGGAACACACCGCCTGTCGTACATATAGTCCAGCAGATATGTGAAATATCTGAAAGAATTGTGCTTTTGATGATAAAAATAATTTGTCCAATTTTGACAAATTTGCAATGGCCCTATAGCCAAAAATCTTCCTTAGGGCATGCTCTAAATTTCATGTTTTTATCATCAAAAGCACAATTCTTTCACATATCTGCTGGACTAATAGGGGGTGTCGGAACCACGACACGGTGGAGTGGCCCTGCTTAGAGTGTCACTGACATACATCTCCGTGCCTGGTTTGTAAACAACATCCAGATTGTACCCCTGGAGCTGCAGTAACATGCCCTGAAGGCGTTTAGGCGCACTCATGAGGGGCTTCTTAAAGATGGTGATCAGTGGTTTGTGGTCTGTTTCTGCAGTGATTGTGTCCCTGCCGTATAGGTACTGGTGAAATCTCTGGCATGCAAAAACTATGCTTAAGCACTCTTTCTCTATTTGAGCGTAGTTTTGCTCAGTCTGTGTCAGTGCGCGTGAGGGAAAGGCTATGGGCTGCCCCTTTTGCAGCAAGCAGCACCCCAGTCCATTCATGCTGGCAACACTCTGGATCGTTACAGGCTTTGTGATGTCATAATATTTGAGAACCGGCGTGTTGGTGACCATCCGCTTTATCTCGCGTATTGCATCATCGTGTTTTGGCAGCCAGTGCCATGCCGTGGCCTTATCCAGGAGTCTGCGAAGAGGCTCACAGATCTCCGATAGCCTTGGCAGGAACTTAGCCAGATATGTCACAAACCCGATCATGCGTTGCACTGCCTGAGCATCCGTGGGCGTCGGCATGTCCAACACTGCTTGAGTTTTCTCTGGGTCGATTTTCAGTCCTTCTGTAGACAGTACATGGCCGTGGAAATGTACAGCTTTGAGCTTGAACTGCAGCTTGCGTTCACTCAATCTGAGCTTCACAGCCCTGCGCCGTTGCATGAGAGCTCTTAAGTTGGTGTTGTGGTCCTCTTCAGCCTCTGCGTCCGTATCGCCACACCCGACCACCAGGATGTCATCCGCAATAGGCTCGATGCCAGCCAGGCCTGATAGCAGCTCATGTTGCTTGCGCTGATAGATCTCTGGCGCCACCGAGACTCCAAACGGGAGTTTGAGCCATCTCATCCGACCCCATGGGGTCCAGAATGTCGTCAATCAATCAATCAATCAATGTTTATTTTTTTAGCCCAATATCACAAATGTTACATTTGTCTCAGTGGACTTCACAGTTTGTACAAAATATCAGTATGACAATACGACACCCTCTGTCCTTAGACCCTCACATCGTACAAGGAAAAACTTCCAGAGAAAAACCCACAGTTTAAAGGGGAACATGGGAGAAACCTCAGGGAGAGCAACAGAGGAGGGATCCCTCTCCCAGGACGGACAGACGTGCAATAGATGCCGTGTGTAAATCGAAGAGATAATATATTTTACAGCATAGGTAGACCAAATGTTTGGAAATGCATGTGTCTATAATAAGAAGATGAATCCACGAGGATGTCAACAATCCTGTGGGAGCCATCAGGGAAGATGAGAGTCAGGCAGGACCGCAGAGACAGGTTCAGCCACGACTCGAAGTCCAGGACTCAAATCCAGAACTCAGGATAGAGGATCCAGGACACAGGACCACAGCAACAGGATCAGCCACGACTCAGGATCCCGGCGTAGATAGACAGCAAAAAGAAATTTGGGGGAAGCTGGGTTATTCGGAAGTACACAGGTACAGACAGACAGAAGGAAGAAGTAAGGTGTCCCCCGACAGTCTAAGCCTATAGCAGCTAAACTAACGTGTCTACGTACATGAAAGCAGTACATGCACTCCCTTAGGATAGGTTGAGGGAAAGGGGTAGCAAGTAAGAAGTAAGGAAGAGAAGTGGAGAGGCACAACGTGTCTATGTACATGCAGTCCCTTAGGATAGGTTGAGGGAAAAGGGTAGCAAGTAAGGAACAGAGGTGGAGAGGCACAACGTGACTACGTACATGCACTCCCTTAGGATAGGGTGAGGGAAAAGAGTAGGAATTAAGATGTATGTGCCACATCTATACCATGAGCGCATTGCTCCTAAAAAGTTTGTTGGCACTGACACCAATCAACAGTTGTGCGTCAACTCGGCAGGGATCAAGGCACGTATATGCCTCTCCCTGATTCCACCGTCTACACACACAACCAAATTACATCTATACCATTAGCGCATTGCTCCTAAAAAGTGTTTCTGGCACTGACACCAATCAACAGTTTCACATTCCCCACATATTCAGTGACATTGTATAGGTTTTCACTTGTATCTGAGTCCCCTTCAGTTTGCTCGACATCGTCAACAACATTAACTTTTCTCGTTTTCTCTGCTCTGCTGCTGGCCTGACATACTTTTGCAAAGTGATTTGAAACGCCACATGCTCGGCAGGTCTTACCATAAGTTGGGCACTGCTCTCTGCCCCGTTTGTGTCCATTTCCTCAGTATTTGCAGGTCCACTGTTGCTCTCTCTCAGCCGCTGTGCTTCTTTCCGCTGTTTTCCACTGTGTTTTGCGTCGTCCGCCTTGCCTGTCCACCAGAGCATTAACACTGTCCGCCTCTGCCTGTGGGCTCTCAATAAGCCTCATGCGTGACTCCGTCAATTCTGCAAGGCGGCAAATCTCCACAGCTGTTGGCAGCGTTAGGTCCCGTTCACGCAGCAGTCGCCGTCTGGTGCTCTCGCTGGCAATACCGAGTACCAGCCTGTCCCTAATCAGTTCATCTTTCAGGTCACGGTACTCACATGATGATGCTTTTTCCCTCAGCTTTGTTATAAAGCTATCGATCGGCTCACCCGGTCCTTGTTTGCAGCATCCGAACGTGTATCTCTCATAAATCACATTTTTTGCCGGCTTGAAATAATCCCCCAACGCATCCAAAATTGCTTTGGGGTCTTTTTTTTGTTCCTCGGTCAGCGTGACGTTGTGCATATATATATGCCGGCACTCGTTCCCCATAACGCACCGCATTCGTCTTTTCGGTCAGACCTGTAGCGAGCAAGAAGTCCTCAAATTCCGCAAATTCTTTCTACAAACCTCCCAGTTTTGGCTATATCACCAGACATATGCATGCCCTCGGGTGCCGGAATACTGTTGGTCGTCATGACGTGAGTTTTCTTGAGCTTTTAGTCCAAGAAGACTGCTTCTTGACACCATGTTTCAGTCTGCAGCTTTATTTCAGTAACTCACAACTCCATCACATGTGCCCTCCCGCGTCTGCGCATATAGTGCATCAAAGTGTACCTGTGTCAGCATGCAGTTTACCAAAGCGCCAACAGGCGTCACTATATAACAGGCATTAAACAGATGCCCATATCTGTAACAAGATGGCTTCTTAAAAGTGAAAAAGGAGCTGTCTTAGCGCTGCCTTTTTGATGATGTGATTGGTGTTAATGTACTGCTTTGTGATAGAAACTCTTGGAGCAACGAACCGAAACACAAAGCTTAGGTAAGAGATCTCAAACAGGTTAATGGGAAGCTATTGACCGTCTACTTTACTCACCCGAAGGACAAAAAACATTCTTCTCCAAGATACAACAAGTTATTGTCTCTGCAGAGAGAGTATGACACCAGAAACATATCTACAGGTGAGATGATGTCCTTTCTGCTCTCTGAACCTCTGTATTAACTGTATCATCTGAAGGAGAAGGTGTTCATGACTTTGCTTTATGCATATTTAGAAGTGAAAAGGAGCTCATCTCTTAACACAGCTGATGCAGAGAGCCTGAGGAACCAGACAGTAGGCTTGTTTGAGATGAGCTGCAGCTCGCCTCGAAAGTAGACGAGGATAGCCGATTGCAGCCGGGGGAGGTCTCAAAAAGCTCGCCTGTAAGTCGGCCGTTTCTTCAATGTCGAGTAGAGCTGCTGCAGAGCCACTATTTCAAGTATACTACGTCAACATGCATTTAAACAGTCATTCGGCGCCACTCGATGACCTAGTATACTTGAAATAGTGGCTCTGCAGCAGGTATACTCGACATTGAGAAAGGGGGTGTTTCTTACCAAGAAGTTGTCGACCAATCACAACATAGCTGACCAGTTAACCAGTCCGAGCAGACTGAGCTTTGGTTTCAGACAGAGGGTGAAAAGAGGTGCTGCTGCACAGGCAGTATGAGAAAAATAAAGTGCTTTTTGAACATTAAAGCATGTAAACATGTCACAGTAGAGGCACCAAATACAAATATGGCCCCTTTAACAGATTGTTGCCCCTGCACCAGACTAGAGCTCATGTCAATTTGAGTCCCGAAAGAGAACTTTTACTTTTATGTTGTCAGCGTCCTTATTTATTAAGATTAATACCTTCTAAGCTGTGGTGAGATGTGAGCTAGTTGGTGTAAATGGATAAAGGCAGGGGATAAACATACATAGCCTACAGACAATGAAACAAAGATAGGAAACACCACCAAATACAGGAATGAAAAGCAGCAACAAAAATAGCTTGTCTTTGGTATTTGGTTGTGTATTCTCACCTCCAACCATTTTTTCTGAGAGCTTTGCACATTGTAGAAATTGGTAAAAATGTTTTCTTCATTTGTATTTCATTCTTAAAGTACAGTGCACTGTCTTCAACTGGTGGACAGTAAAATCAATAAATCAATACATTTTCTCGAGAAGAGGAAATGCGATGGTAGCTACCCTAAAATGATATTGCCAGTTACATGTGGTCAGTGTAAATGCAAAAGAAGAAAAACATTCTATGATTAATGTGTAACTCTGTGATTTACCTGGTGAAGCCTGAATTGATGTGTGTGTGTTTAAATGTGTTGATCATAGCTGAGAAAGAGGGTCACTCTTCATGCTATGTGGGTAAAATCCACCAGCCTGTGGCCTGAAACACCAACATTCAGGAGCAGTCCATTGTTTTGTCTCTCCCTCCCCTCCCTACTGAAGGGAACAGCATGGTGACATTATCTCAGTCTGCCCTCAGGAGCTTCTCTGGCTCTCTCTGTCTCACTGATATTTCCCTTGAGACAAAGCGACACAGACATACAGTAATGAAATGTGTCAATTCATCTCCACTTTTGAAATTCATCGGCTCATTGTCAACGTTTTCATTCACGGCTTTTTGACTGAATATTGATCTGTAATTTAATTAATGAAAAATCGATTCAATGTGACAAGGCTGGAGACAATCTGCTGAGAAGAATGGAATCCAGACTGGAGGCTATCATCACTGGTAATGTGCTTCAATTAAGTAGTTAATGCTTATGTCGATATGATGTTTCAGTGTTTCTTTAAGCAATAGCTCACGACAGGCCGTGGTATATGGCCATTATATCACAGTTAAGGGATGGTTCGGCCCGACGCGAACGTAAAACGGTTACCAAGTGTGGCAATATGAAAGAAAAATACACACTCTAATTTAAATAGTTGTTATTATTAAATAATGATGTTCAAAATAAAATAGTCCCTGCGTTGCCTTCTGCACAAAACATAGTGCGAGGTGGTTGCTATGCAACAACACTAACAGCTAGCGAACATATTAGACAGACAGCGTTGATCGGTTATTTGGCTATTTATTTACATTAATTTGTATGTTGCCATTTATTGTGCACCCACTGAAAAACTGTCCAGCATCAGTAGAATGGCTTACGTGGTTACTTGTATAGGTTGAGGTTGTTCTAGGCTGTTGCTTGGCGTGGCGAGAATATTGCTCCACTTTCTCCGGTCCCCGAGATTCGGCTTCACGTAGCTCTACATGTCGTCGTTTAGGTGCTTTTTTTTTCTGGAGATAGGCACTCCTCAATCCACTCCTCCATAGTAAGGCCACCCCGGGGAGTCGAAGTTAATCTTAAATGTTTCCATGTTATGCTTTGTAAGTTTGTTTCGTAACGGAAGAAATGTAAATATATTTATAAAACGGACAAGTCAAATCAAACAATCTGATTGGTCGATAGCGTTTTTGCGGACCTTTTTGATTACAGATTTGAAAACATCGTTGCTTTCTTTAAATTAAAAGTAGCACAATTCATTATGTCAAACCTTGGAAAGTATCTAGATATCCCTGCCCTAATGCCAAAGGAGCTGCACACTGAATATGTTTTGCCGTTTGATGTCTATGTCTGGACCGCTGCGTAAAAAGGAGGGTTTCTGCCCTGTTACTAATCCGCTGTTTTCTTGTCCCAGTTTGAAAAGCTGCAGGCAGTTTGCTATTCAACCCAACTGTATACAGTTTTTCTCAGACGCGGAGGGATACTGACTTGTTGTGAAAAGTAACTACAATTCTACCCGTGATATACGCTCATTATATCACGGCTAAGAACCAATCAGATTGCTTGATT